>NW_010251105.1:0-2686 GCF_000690775.1 Eurypyga helias
TGTTTTGCCCATGACAGTAATTGGGTAATGGCTGAACAATCTCTCTCTGTCCTTGTCTCCACCTGTGCGCCTTTCATTGTATCTTCTCCCCCCTGCCCCGCGGGGGAGGGCAGTGACAGAGCAGCTTGGGTGGGCACCTGGCCACCAGCCAGGGTCAACCCACCGCACTTGGAAACCCCCAGCTGAGCACCCTTTGAGCGCTGGGTTCGCACTGCACTGTTCTGGGCCCTCAGACGGCTTTTCGTACGCGGACAAGCGTCGACCGCAGAAGCACGCCAGCCCCAGCACCCCCAGACTGGTCAGCAAAACCCGACGTGGCTGGAGGGGTGTGTTAGCACAAGTACCCTATCTTCACGTACGTTGTTGTTTCAGGCAGAAGGGATGTTTTGGTGTAAAACGGAGGGGAGAAAGAAACCCACCCGGCATGCTTATGCACCTTAACAAAGAGTCAAGCATCTGCAGCAGAAGCGGTGCCCAGGGTCACAGAAATGGCACTCTGACGGTGCTTGATCAGAGAGCACCTGGAGCAGTACGTTCCAGAGGGGATGGAGGGTGCTTGATTGTAAATGCAAATGGCATCAAGTTCTGCATCAGGTGGAGTTTTGGGGTTTTTAAAGTATACAACACAAATATCAGAGTTTCTAAATTTAATGTTCTCCTGGTACCGTGAGAGTTCTGTAGGATCTTCTGACTTCGTGGCATTTTCCCGTCTGGGCTTCACTTGGTGTCTGTCCCTTGCAGCAAGGTGCTCAGACGTCGCCCTTCCTAACTGCCACAGTCACCCGGTGACGGACAGCCAGATCCCCTCGTGTGCTTGGCTGGGTCTGTGGCAAAGAACGTTTTTAATGGGAAGCTGAGTAAAATGAGGCAACAAACAAAGCTCGGAAGTTGTATTTTATCCCTTTGTTAAATTTACATTTCGAAATACTCTGGCATTACTCTCTAGAATTTAAACTCTCCTAAATATCATCCCCTCTCACCTATCCTCGTTTGCTGTGGTTATTTAGTTGTTTTCTTCCTTTTTACAATTGTGTCTTCTTGTTTTTTTCACTTAGATCGGTGAGCATCGGAGAGCACCAAAACAAGGGTAAAGCCCTGTTCTCATCATCCTTTTCTTCTGTTCTTCCAGAAATAGTGATCTTCAGATCTTCACCCATCCTCCTTAAAAGTTCTGTGTCTACTAAGATTAAATTCTTCAGGAAGTGTATCCTCCCTCTGTAGTGGTACTTGTCTGATAATTAATTAGTACCCTTAACTGTGATTAACATTCATTTGGATTAGCAGCTTTGGTAAATGGTGGGACTTTCCCAGGCTTGCTTCTCTATGGCTCCATCTGGGGTGGGAGGCAATAGGTCGGAATGAGCTGTTACCACTCAGGAAAGGGAAGTGGATAGTTCTGGGAAGCCATCCTCTGGGTGCTCAGTGGAGTGGGAATGCTGTTAGAAAAGACATCGAGACCTATCCATCAAATATCATTCTGACACATTCCTGAATGCCAGCAGTCCCACATCAAACGGGTAAGTGGAATCAGAGGAAGCTGCTCCAAGGAAGGCAAAAAGACATTTTAGAAGTTGTATGTGGCAGCTTCAGTGCAAGAGAAACAGAAGGTGATTTTTCAACATGGGAATGACGGGATAGGAAAAGGCTTTATAAAGTGCAGATCTATAACCTGTGGAGAAGGATGACGTGTAGCAAGTGTTCACTGCTTCATATCAGATAAGAACCAGACAACAGGTACTCCTTCTTTGCATGAGAATATGGTGGAATTTATTGCCTCAGAATGCTGTGGAGTGCAAATTTACTCCTAGGTTAATTCACAGAGGATGTGTTAAACTGTGGATCCTGGTGGTTTAAGGGAAGTGCAGATTTCCAACGTTGAGAAAGATCTGCTGGGGAAGAGTCATCCTGCAGGGCCTGTTCCTTGAACTCCTCCTAAACATCTGTGGCATGGTACGGGGCTGGATCTGAACCAGGTATTCCTCTGTTCGAAGACAGTCAGTGGCCACAGCCTGGCACTGCAAATCACGTTAGTAATAGCCAGCGGAGATGGAATTGTTCCGACCTGTTGGCAGCGTTCTGTCGGATTCACACTCTGCAACGCTGATGCGCAGTTATTTAGGATTTACCTGCCAAGACCCCACTCGTGCGGTAGGGCCAACAGAAGAGGACCAAGGAGGAAAGTCTGCCAAGGTGGCTCTCCTGGTTTTCTCCCACATCATTTATCCAGGGCATAGGATTTGCCCCTTATGAGATCACACATGCTGCTACAGGTGGTGTTGAGAACCAGAACTCTGTGGACAGTTGACACCCTTTGCACAGATGCTTCAGGAAGCAGAATTTAGATTCCACCAAAATCTCTCAGACTCCTATCTCTTGTTTGGTCTGGCCATTTAGCTGTTTCCTTTCTCCGACTCCTATGTCTCGTGTTTGTTTGGGTTTTAACAGGGGAGCAGTGAGTGATAAATAACATTTATATCTGTAGTAAACAAAGCACGAGGAGTTTCCTGTCTTTTTTCCCTTCAGATACAGTTGGTAGTTGTTTGGGTACTTCAGCCCCACATCTCATGGCTTCACCAAGGGCAGATCATGCCTGACAGTATGAGGTCGTCACGCTCTCGACTCCTGACCCTGGTGGATAAAGGACAGGCAAGCAATGTAATTTGCCTGGACTTGTGCAAAGCCTTCG
>NW_010251106.1:0-13062 GCF_000690775.1 Eurypyga helias
GGATCCCGGCGGCCTGACCGCTCGCCGCTCGGCGTGTCTGGGAGTTCAGCCTCGTCGTGTGTGACCTGTCAAGTGCTTGCACTTTCCTTTAGGTCAGCCGCTTCTGTCACACGCCTCTCGAGAAAACGGCATTTTCTGTGCCACGTCGCCGAGCAGGTCTGGGAGCTTTCAAGGTGCGAGCCTTGAGACTAATTGAGAACCCTGTTGGAGTCAGCGGGTTAGGGTCAGCAGGCAGAGCTTCCTGAGGGGAAGGAGGTCTGCCGGGCTTTTCAAAGCTATCGTCTGTATATGAATGAAAGTGATGCCCACCATATTACCTTGATATTTTGAACTCCCCTTCCTCTGGCATATCCCTGGATGCGAATGTATCAAGGATAGATCTGAAGAGTTGCAAAGGTCAAAAGGTGTCTCAGTACTTCTTTGATTCTGTTCACCATCTACGCTTGGTTTTCTGCAAAATGAAAGCATGGTTTCGTATCTTCCTGGTCACTACATCTGTACTACATGTACAGTGTTAATACATAAGAAATGATAATCGCGATTAGAAATCACTAGGAATGTTGTTGGACCGTGAGTTGAAAATACTACTGGTATTGCAAGGAATGCGTACTGTAGAAATCGGGTTTGATTTTAGTAAGTGTTGAAGAGTTGCCAACTGTGGTTTGATATTAATAATATTTTTTAAAAGTTCTTTTATTTGTGACTTTCTCAAATAGTCTGTGAAATCTTTTTAGCTTCTTTTTTACTTGAATTGCTAGTGACAAAGTGACAGTGAAACGAGCAAAGAGTTTACTGAGTAAGTATTTTTTTCTCTTTCTGTAATGGTGTTAATGTCAGCAGTAATTCTGTGTTATGAATCTGTCATTAAATCTGCCCTGCTAGCTCTAAAACGTACTTGTAGTTAGGGGAATGAAAACCTTTTTTTTCCCCCCTAAGATTTATTGCTGTGTTATAAGGGATTTGTTATTAAGACATATGAGTTCAGATCCAGTAAGCATCCTGTTTTGTTGGTAAAGTCAGCAGAACTGCCAGGGAAGTTCATTGTCTGTTTTCCTCGGGTTAGCAAGTGCATTTGAAAAGCACACCTGTCTGTGCCTACTTCAGAAGAAGCATGTATATCAGTATAAGTCATCAGTTCAAGTCCAAAAACTGTTAAGTCTATTCCAAATGGAAAGTGATTAAGAACATTATTCTTTGATTGAAGTTCCCTGAGTTGAGTTTGTTTGCCTCTGTGTCACGAATGCTTTGAAAATGCTTGTTGAAGCAATGTGCCAGCAGTTGCATGTATATCTGGTTAAATGGCCTTCCAGGGTATTGCTCATCTTCCAGTTCAGCATCTTGTTTTAAATGTTGGTAGCATGTTATAGTCAAAATAAATTGTTCTTATTTCTGTGTAATTCTTACAGGCAGAGTAGTTCGGAACACTTCACCATTGTACGAGAAATTTCTGTTACAGAGAAGACAGCTTGTCTTAAATTGTTGCAATGGGCAGGTGGTAGTTTGTGGAAGAATCTATTTTTGTAAGAAAAGAGTTTCATAAATTGGAAAAATACAATATGTGGCACTTGGGAAGACTGGTTTGCAGATACATGAATCTGATTCTTCACTTAAGTTATGCAGTTCCTGACCTGTAATGTTGATATGTTTTGTCTTTTGAATTGATATCATTGTTTCTTTTCTTTGTTACCTGGATAAACATAAATATCTTCACTTGCCATGGAAATAATATCCTTTGAAATCTAATGACCCAGTAATGAATTCTATTGTTTGGAATTCAGCAATATTATTTCTAACAGTCTGTCTGTACTCCTACATATGATGCTTTACTGTTCAAAAGTTAGCTTGGAAGTAGCTATATCCATGTTTATTAGGGGTCTGGTTCTGAACTCATTGAAACAAATTTTGTTCAGTTCGGTGACCATCGGGTCTTGTAGTTTAAACAAAACAACTTTTGAATAGTTGATGAAATTCACTCCTGAGCAGAGAGGTTTATAAGACCACTTGAGTCACCTGAACCATTGTTTAAATTCCTTGGAAATACTGCAGTACAGTTAAGATAATACTTAACGTGACTGCATTGGTTTTATTACATGTGCGTTCTTCCTGTGCACATATCAAGGTGACTTTATCAGTGATATTTAAAGGGATATCTGCTGAAAGTATTACTAAGTTAGAGTAACTAATGCTCTATCTTCATTTTATTAAACACGAAGAGTGAAACTGGTTAATACAGTGAACTGGCCCCACTTCCTGCTGCCCATGTCCAAGTAGCCTGGCTGCTTAGGTTTTGGAAAAAAATGGGCCAAGGTTTAATTTTAGGAACAAATTAATTAAAAATAACCACATTTGGCTGCTCCGGCAAGTTTAAACTTAAAATGTGGTGATGTATGGATGTCTTTCCACAGCATCAGAAGCTGATCAAATTTGGACCTTCCCAGTCTTCTTCCTCCTCTTCCTTCCTCATGCCAGTAAGGATTGCACTGGGAGCTGGTTCAGGAAGCTGAACTGTCTGAAAACTAATGCCTTTTTTTTTTTTGGTAGTTAGTTTTTAATTGTCTCGGCGCCCCGGACCGACTCACCCTGCAGTTGCATACCTGTTGGTGGCTGTGTGAGCGAAGAGGTGGGATCCAGGAGAGCAGTGCTGGTAGACCTGAGCCTGTGGGGCTGATCTCGGGGGACCCCGGCCTGCAACCTGGTGCTTTGCATAGGCGTACAGCTGGCATGGACCAGCTCCACCATTGAAAAACATGGGCCTGTTTGTTTCCACCCCGCTCTGCTGCTTCCTCCTTTGTGCAGGCAAATACTTGTATGGTTATGTGGTGAACTGGGTTGAGGTTTGAACGAACTTGGGGGAGGGGCAGGGAGGGGAGGGTTAGCTGTAAGCTGGATCAGTTTGCTGCGCAAACATTCGTGCTGGCGCAAAGATTCGGGGTGGAAGCAGGCAGTGAGGGGAGCGAGGCGCCTCTGTTTCTGTTGGTGACAGTGCCACATTATGCCAGTTTAAAGTATATTTGATACTGGCCTAATTCAGTGAGGTTAAGCTCATGTGGTGTTGAGGGCTTGAATGCATTGTTCAGTTATGGTTTGTGGGCATATTTTGCATCTAGGACCCCTTAGTCCGTGGCAGTGTGTCTCTGATTTCATGATGTACTTTGAAGGTATTTTGAGGGAAAAATCTGGCCTTGTGTATAGAAACTCCATTTTTTAGTTTTTTTTATTTGGTACCTGTTGTTTCATTTAGCGGTACTTCAGTGGGAAGAATATTCTCCTGTTTCTAACTGCTGTTCATCCATCAAATTCTTGAAACAGTGAATTTGTTCAGCATGTGTATTGAGTTTTAAATTTAAAAGACTAAAATCATGAAAGATAGTGATTGGAGTGTGCACTAAGAAAACTGCAAGATATTTTGCAGTAATAAGTAGATTAAAACCCCACATGAACGAACCTATGAAAATGATGAGGCTGACCTGAGACTTACTTCAGACAATTTCCTAGGAGGCAGTATGTGACTTTTCTTCTTAACTATGTAATGGTTAATGGTTTTCAAAATCTGTCTGAAGGCTTTCAGGCTATCACAGAAGCTGTACTTAATGTTTCGGGGTATGGATAGGCATTGCTTTTTTTAGTTTGTGGGTTTTTTTTTTTTCCCCCCAAACTTCTGTGAAAGTTGTAGATACAGTGTCCCCCATGGGAGATACCATGCCACAGATTGCCATACTTGTGATCCTTTTTACCAAAGAAGCTGTATGCAGTGTCCTGTACTTTAGGCATAATAAGCAGTGAAATGGGCAGTATTAGCTCAATCTACCTTTACCTATGAGTTACCTTCATTAATTTTTTCCCTGAAGTGGATTAGTGTGCTCTTACACGATTCATTCTCTTGAAAGTCTGCCTGGGTGGTAACCTCTCTTGCCTGGGTGGTGATGAGTAACTGTGGGCAGTAGCTACTGCTGGAAGAAATGATTGGTCCGCGGCTTTTCAGTGACATTTTCTCAAACAAATGTAATGGCTTTTATTTTTGTCTGCTGCTCTATAACATTGTTTTTTAGCAGAGCTATTTGAGGAGCTGTTGGCTGAAAACTGCTGTCTGGAGATGTGTAATTTCACGCAGCATATGCAGATGGTATTTTAATTGTGTGTAAGTTGTAGAAGAGCAGACCTAATATAACGGATTTTGAATTTTCTGCTCTTAAGCCTCCTCTTTTCATGTTGGCCCTTCTGGGTAATTAGTGTTAGATGTGAAGATTCTTCTCAAACTTGAACTGGTGATAAACTGGTGTAGTGTCTTCTCGTCTAAGTATGTATGCATATGAATGTATGTGTGTATGTCATGTATTCTCCAAGTATAATGTACTCTTCAAAGTTTCCTCTTCGCTGCTTCTGGCAAGGTGGCTACAATCATGACAACCAATTTAGTTCCCTCTCTAATGAGGCACATCTTCTTGGAGCCCTGTGATTCTCCATAATTTCAGTCCTTCCCTCAAGCTTGAAATGACAGCAAATAATTATCCCTTGGCTTTAATAAGAAGAACTAATAACTTATTTCTGATGTTTGTACAATAAAATTTTATGATTATTGCATGTTTGGGACTGACTTTATGCATTCTCTTCTAATTAGTGGAAGTGATGTTGTGATTACTGTTTCCTTCTGTTGTCTTAGAGTACTTTAATTCCATGTCTTATTCATTCTTCTAAAGTTTTTTCACACCCATCTGTGGGGAAGTGAGATGAGAAGCTTCTTGTCACATGGGCTGTACTTAATCTGTTGCTGACTTCTCAGGTGGTCCAGAATAATCCCTAAATTTTTTGCCTGAATCTCAGTTGACAAAGTAATACCAACATCTGTGTTAGGGAATGTGTTCCTCTGATTACTGCAGGCGTAAAATGGTTGTGTTATGTATCGCTGCTGTCATAGCTGCCTGTGATGGCTGGCCACCTTTATTTGCTTCAGCTTCCAGAATCAGCCACAATTACTATACCTGTCACCACTTCTCAGAACCTTTTGGGACGTAAAAGTTCAGGTTAGGTAGAAATACCTCTCTGTTGCTATGTTTTTGAAACGAGATTTTAAAAGATCCCAGGTGTAGGCTTTACCTTATCATTTTTCTTTTCATTTATTTGATAAGTGTGTATCTTATGGCAAAAGTACTCAAGTATTTCTTGCTATAGGGCAGCTGGCATATCTGAAATAGTGATCGTTTTCCTTGACTACTCCAAACTCAGGAGAGACTGGGGCACCGTGTTTTCAGGCTGAAGAACTGACTTCTTTCCCTTGGTGTTTCTTTATAGGGATTTTGGTCCCGACAAGGTTGGGATGCCACTGCTGTCGTTCATACAGTGGCGACGGTTACTGTAAACCACTGATCCGTTACTGTGTGCTGACTCAATGGTCAAAAGTTGCTTTAATTTCCTGCCTTTTCAAGGGTAAAATAGACTCTATCCCATATGCCAGTATGTGGATTCCTGTGTTTCTAATGGAAGATAAAGAACTTTGATCTATCTCTCACTGGAGCTGCAATTTAAACTGATGTGTTGATATTTCCACTGTTTTCCTGTGGCTGCTGCCAAGGCAGTTAAACTGCGTAGTAGTTCTTATCTGCTGGGATTACTCACCTCGACACAAATGAAGCATTTGTCTTTCCAGCAAATTTGCTTAAATGCTTTGGACAGGGATATTGCCTTCGTGCATTAGTATGAAACCTGCCAGTATATGCAGGTGAGGACACTTCACGCTTACCCTAATTCAGTCAGTAAAAGTGATTGTAGTAATACCATTTGTTTATTGTGTGAATATTGGAAAGATACTAGTCAGCACAATATTAAATGTATTTCTGAGATGGAATGGCATTATTTCATGACTTCTAAGATGTTTGACAGGGCGGAGAGTTGACTGGTTTTGCTGTGCCTGAGGGGACTGTGTGACATCTTTTTCCCCCGTGGAGATGCTGAAGCAGTAGCTTCAAACAGAAAGTCACACTCTTGGTGGTTTTTCCTTATGTTTTTATTAAATTTATTATTCAGAAATTCAAATTCTGGTTTATATATAAACTCCCAGTGAAAAATGAACAATCTAGTGCTAACTGTGTTCCAGTGTAAAGATACACGCTGATGTCTTCTGAAATGACAGCAGTAGCTTTTTGCTTAGGTGCACAGCAGAGCACAACGGAGCTGCCTGGGCAGCAGTTATCCTTCAGACATGTCTAAATTTTTCAGTCTATTTATGAGTATCAACAAACACTTTGTGCATAGTTTCACCGTGCGTTGAATGCTTCTATTTTCCTTTAATTTAGCTTAAAACTAGTAATGGAATTCCTGAGGTTTTGAAAGGAATAGCTCTTGGCAAGCTCAGAGTTTTGAAACCAAAGGCAAATTAAGATACCAAGCAAACACAGGGAGGGCTACTTCTTCAGGGAAGCATGTTAAGATTCTTCCGACATCTTAGTTTGCTGTATTTATGTTTTAAAAAATATATATCTGTCTTAAATTACTTCTTCAAAGCACAGTTGTTGTTTTCCTTTTAAAAAAATCTGGAATACAAGGGGACTCCCTCTCCCCGCCCCCTGATGTCACGCAACAAGTTTTGCCTTTTCAGCCAACCATTAGAAGTAGAAGGTGTAACACTCCTTTCTTTGTAGCTGTCTGTACTTTTTCAGTAACTCCAACAGCGATTGAAACATGTAATTAAATTAAAAATTTTAGGTTAAATAAAATGTGCTTTTGTTTTTATATCACCGTGATAACTGTAATAGATGCATAGGGACAACTATTTTCAAAGTGTAGTTGTGCTTTTTATAAAGCGTGTAGCTAAGAGCTGCTTTGGTTTGGTGGGAATAGGAGATAGGACATAGGAAAACCTGTGTGGCTGTAACAGCTTTGTCCCTCTTGGGTATTTGCCGTGTTGCTTTCTGCAAGCATCTTTCTCCTCTGTCCCCTCTGCCCGCTAACGCTGAGGTGCGCAACGTTCATAGAAAACTTGCGTGCTATCTCCTTTGTGAAGGTTACTGCGCTTCTCTGTACAGTTTTGTGGCTCTACGTGCCTCCGTTCAGTCCTGCATTTTCTTGCAGCGTTTCTATTTACCATAAACGTTTTGAATGTCTCAGACTTAGCTGCTTTGCTCGCTGTTGGCGATGCTGCTGACAGCAGTATAATCCTCTGTCGCCCAGGGCAGTTGGTTGGGAGTAGCCCCTTTTTTACCTCATCTTCTTCAATCCAGTCATGTTTTATTCATATATTTCTTCTTCCTTGTCCAAACAACATTTTCAAGACCACATTTTTCTTTTTCTGTCTCTACAAATGAGGTTTAGGCCTGCAACTGTCATCTGGAGTACTTCAAGTACCTCCTCCTTCCTCTCCCATCACTCCTATCTCTGCAATCTGTTTAAAATACAGCTGGTACAATTTTTCAGTAGTCAGTGTGACTGCTAGTTTTCTTCATCAAGCTAAGGCTTGTTGTCTTTGAACTCAGAGACTTGCATCTCCTATTTCTGTATCATACTCTTCTTTTTCCCTGCTTCTCTTGGTGCTCAAACTGTTTTCTGGGGTATTTTTACCCCTTTTTGTGTCTTTACTTATGTTTCATGTTTTATTCTTCACTTAGATATAGGAAACTTTTGAGTGTAATTGTGTGATATGTATGCTAATACTGCTATAAGAGAAAATTACTGAACCTCTGACTTTTCTTCCTATGTATTAGAGTATCCTGTTGTCTCTGTACTTATATGGATGAACTATGTTTTTATCTACCAAAGCTGAATGTGTGTTACCTTTGGATCCTTTTTTATAGAGATTTGTGAAATGTGTATTGCTGTATAACTTCCAAGTCTGGTTCACCTGTCTGACCACTATACTTCTCACTTCGGAATAAGCAAAGCGCACTGGTGACACGCTTTGAACTCTTACGCGAGTACAGTGTCAGATTTTGTGGACTTTTATTATTGTATTTGACTTGAGTTAGTAAATATTTTTTCCTGCACTTGGCAGGTTTCTTTGGTAAGACAAATAAGATGCAATCTGCGGCTTTTATTTAAATGATATATAAATTGAATTCAGCTGGCAATAAAAGTAGTGTTAAGTGCCATGTCTTGTTCTTGACTTATTGCAGAACTAGAACTAATATTACGAGATAATATATTTTGATTAATAAGGAAAGCCAAGCAACTCTTAAATATTTTTTCATGTCCCATGAAACTTTGGGTCACAAGTTTTTGAGTCAGTGACTTGGGTGGTGGGTGGGTTTTCTTTGGTTGTGGTGTTTGGGGTTTTTTTTCTGCTTTTGTTTTGTTGGGGTTTTTTTGTTTGTGGGGGTTTTTATTTGTTTGTTTGGTTGGTTTTCCCCATGGGTGGGATGGAGAAAGTTTTAACTTTTGGGACTCTTCATTATTTGGATGTGTTTGGCAATATAATGAAAAAGTAAGCCGACTATAATAGTTACAATAATCCATTTTAATATATGACTTGCTGTAGCTTTCTTAGAAATGTTTCAGGTTAGTGGAATTAAATAGTTATGAAAGTCTTGTGGGTCATGGCACCTGCCTTGTGTTTCTTTCTCTCAAAAGTGTAGACTGTCATGCCTTGAAACTGAGAGTGCAGTGTACATGTTACTCATCAATTTGTGTTGTTGTAAATGTTAAAGGACTAGAGCGGTGGTAGTTTGTGTTAATTCTCTTAGGTGTACAAATGTTAATGCTGAAATAAGCTGGATGTTTTGTCCTGTGCGGTATTTGTGCAGCTAGACTGGAGGTAGTCTTAAATTCTTAAATAACTGAGTCCGACTTCAAGGTTCCTGAAACCATTTAATTGACAAAAGTTTGTATGCTCTGTGCGAATGAGAATGCTTGCTTCCTTATCTGCCTGATAGTTCTCTTCATTTGGTGTTTTAGGCAATGGTGTTCCTGAGAGAACTTCACTTGGAATTTTGCTCGAAAGGATACCATTACGTTAATATTTGTTGTAAAAAGACATTTGTCTAAGACACTTTAGGCCTTAAAGTAATGAACAAGCTAATATTAAACACAATATTATCCAGTAAATTGAGCTCTAAACTTGAACTTGTGGTATTTATTTAGTGTTGTTATAATAATACTGTTATGCCTATATTTAGAGAAATTCTGAGTAATACATGCCAGTCGGTCAGCCCTGCAACTTCAGAGTGCTCCATTCCTGAAAACTGCTGGACTAGAAAAGAATGTATACAGGAAAGGAAAAAGGGAGCATGCTACATAGGCTTCAGACAAAGCAATTTTAAAAATTTTTTTCTTCCCATCTCCTTTTTTTTTTAGTAGACAGGTAGATGGGTGAACATTTCTTATCCAGTGTTTACATCCTCCCTCCCCAAGTTCCAGAACTACTTCTGATAACAGAGGTGGGGAGAGCATTTCCAGCTTGTCCTCTGGGTCTTCAGTTCTAGAGCAGTGTATGTTTTGTCTGACGTACAACATATACCAGAAACTTAGATAAGCTGCTGTTTAAGTGGATATTATGACTGTTGCTTTAAGATACGGCCACTTAGGGTCTTGAAATATTTCTACTAGTAAAGGGCAACCAAGTGCCCTTCAAAACCTAAAGTTTAATTTATTTATCTTGGAGTTTGTGCCTACTGTGAACGTGGATCATCTGACCTTCACAAATGTGTTTTCTTTTACAATTACTTTAGTCCATAAGTGTCAGTACGTTTGCTTAATAAATATTTATTTCTTCCTGCTCAGGGTTCCTTGTTCTCCTAAGTCCCTATAAGCTGGTCCTGTAGAGCACAACTTCATGTATGTCTGCTAAATTTAGGTTTACTTTCCTTGTAGAGATAACATTTTTAATGTCAGTTGTAACACAGAATTCTGTTCATTAAATGTATGCAGCTTACTAAGTTTAAATGATACGGTTTTAAAATAGTTTCATATTAAAGTAAAAAGTAGTTTGACGTTGTCAGTAGTGTGAAATCAGAAAAAAACACTACCTTTCCAAAGGCTTGATTGTGCCCATACCATGTTTAGCATTTTTCTGTTAATTCTTCACTGCTGATGTTAAAATAAATCAGTAACACTTATACTAAGGCCTGTCCCCATAAAAGACATAAGTACCTCAGCTTTACTCTGGGGTTCAGCCTAAGGCAAGCTGTGAATGTTTGTGTCCTGGTATAAATATTTTAATGTTCACAGGTACAAGCATGTAAAAAATTAATTGGCAAGCAGTTAAATTGTTTTATGTTCACATCTTACCTCTGATAGCTTCCTGTGCTCTCAACTGTTGATAAGTAAATCTGAGCACAGTTTTAAGCAGCTCCCTATTTATATCCTAATTCATGTAAACTTTGCTTTGTTTTGACTTCTCGTTGAACGATAGGCGACAAAACTTAGTGAGATATGTAGGAAAAAAAAAAAGTTCGACTCAGCATATGCCAGTCAGTTTGGAATTTACTGGTTATGAGCCCTCCTTAAGAAGGATGATTTCTTTGGAGTACAAAGATGTCTGAAGAGGAGGAAACTTGTTCAGCTGAGGCTTTGTGGGCAGACTGAAGTACTTAATGATAAGTAGTGTACTCTAGGGAAAGCTCTTAATAAAATGATTAAATGTTCACTGCCATGGTATACTTTATGCTACTAAGTAGGGTGATACTAACCGGTTGTTATGTGATATGTCAAACCACTCTTGCATTGATTGTAAGATGACTGGTTGCAGTGGTACTATTAGATTGTCTGTAGTGCTGACTTAAAAGTCGCTGGTGCATTAAGGATAGTGCATTGGATTCTTATGAAGTGTTTTATCATCAGCGTAAGTTTTTATGCGGTACATGAAATATGTAGTTTTAGGCTTTTGCACCAAAGTTAAATATTTGTTTCAACATGCTACACATGTAGTAGATAATTATTTTGAAATTGACTCACACAGGTTTTTATGAACTCTTGTAATGCTTGATTACATACAGTTCTAGATTTTTTTCATATAAACATATAAATAAACATATCTGAATCAAGACCTATTTTCTAATCCTGCTGTCATATGTCTAGAATAGGTATTTCTTTGTGTTGTGTTCCAATGACCCACATGAAAGTGCGTGACCTAGATGTGAGAGGGTTGTGTTTTCTTTTAATGGAGTTATGGAACCTAACATAGCTTTTATTGTTGATTAATAGCTAAAATTTTATTGGGGGGTAGGATGGGGAAGGGATGGCTAGTGTTCATTCATTTATAGAAAGAACATCTTAAACTCTGTTCCATCACTTGGGTGCATTCAGCTTTATGTTCTGCTCCATCATTAGTCTGTAGAAATGCTAGCATTCACATCATCAAAAATTGGACATAACCCAGGAGCCAAAAAGAATGTAAACTCTTGTATAATGAAACATATAAAACTTCCTTGTCAGTTAAGGACTAATAAGTGAAATACTGTATTAATGAGGGTTTTAGTAGTTATATTTTGGGTTTGTTCTGTATGAAATGTTATTTCTGAAGTGTACTATACCAAGGAGAAGTAGCTTCAGAAAGCCTTCTGTGTTCTTGACTTGAGAACAGACAAGGAAATACCACAGAAGAATGGTTGAGATGAAGTAATAATGAAGCCTAGCAGTGTATGGTGAACAGTAGAAGTACTTTAAGTATTACTTCGAATAGTAAATATTGTGGGCTGGCTGTTCAGTGATTTGAGAGATATCTTGGTTTACATTCATTGTAAAGACTTTCTGTTAATTCTAATGCCAAGCACACTTCAGTGAAGTTACATCACTGATTACCTTTCATTATGAAAGGACTATTTTGAAGTGGGTAGTTATAGGAAATTTTGTGACTACACTGAGGCATGTAAAAAAGAACATAAAACTAGAAATAATTAGGAGGTGTTGTCTTTGAAATGCCAGTCTAGAGTTACAAATAAAATGTAGCTAAAACTGTCACCGAAAGTGTTTGATGTTAAATTTTGTACATTGACAGCTACTTGCTGAGTTACTCATAGCGTAACCCTAGTAACAAACTTTAAACTTTATTTGGGCTTCAAATCTTTATTTGTTAATACATTGCTTTTATGCTACGGTTGAGAGTAAAACCATTGTTTATTGGAAATTTGGTAAAAATCTTGGAAACTAGAAGCTGAGTTTCTTTTGCTCTGTGCTAAAATCACATCATACTTTCTTTCCAAACTGAGGTACGGAGAACAACAACATTCCTTACTTTGGGAAATAGTGTGTAAGTTGGGACTAGGGACTTTGGCTTTTTTTTAATAGTTTTTATAGAAACACACTATTACTGAGACTTGAAATTTTTGTGCTGGTGCAGATACAAAGTGAGTAGGTCATTTCCACTTCCTCTGAATGTATATTTAAGTTGTTTGAATGGCACAGTTTTGCCCAGCTGCTTTGCACTTGAGTGAGGTGTTAACAGTTAAATTGGGTGTCAGTAGGTTTGGGGTTTTTATTTTAGCTCAAAAATAGTGACAGCATAGCTTGGGGCAGGCAGTGCACTTTTTTCTACAGTTTGCTTTGCAGTTATCTTGTACATGGACGATTAAAGTGTTTGTAATTCAGTTTATGTATGCCTTACAGTGTTTTTTGTTTGTTTGCTTTAAAAGGCCATGATGTGAACTGCAGCAATTTAGCAGCTGATTTTGTGAGTGTTTCAGTGCTTGTCTCCTGAGTGAGGTAGGGCTTTTGATGGGGGGCTGGCACCTTGTGAGGATTTATCCAGTGGCTCCGTGGTGGTTGCTGTTTCCCAGAACTTCATGTTATTTCCAAGAAAACTGTACTTGCTTCCCTATGAAGTGTGTGCATTCATTTTAGGCCTAACGTAATGAATTGTACCAATGGGTTATGTGGTGCCTTGCGATTTTTCATCCATATTTTATGTACTATTTATACATCTATTCTAGTACTTTCTTAAACTGAGCTGCTTGATGTGCTTCGTTGAAGGTTATATTTCACTCTTGATACCAGAAGTCTGTAGTAGTGACTTGGCAGAGATTTTAAACATTTGCAAATGTAATGAAACTGCTCAAAAGTGTCAACTATTGCAATCCCATTTGTACTACTGCAGTCACAATTGCAACACT
The DNA here is from genome assembly GCF_000690775.1 of Eurypyga helias. Taxonomy (NCBI): domain Eukaryota; kingdom Metazoa; phylum Chordata; class Aves; order Eurypygiformes; family Eurypygidae; genus Eurypyga; species Eurypyga helias. The sequence goes on from NW_010251106.1 coordinate 13,032, forward strand.
ATTGTGTTTGCAATCCCAAACACAAGTACAG
>NW_010251107.1:0-39045 GCF_000690775.1 Eurypyga helias
CCGGAGTTAAACCACGACAATGTGGAAGAGTCGGAATGGATGATACTCCAGTCATTTAAAGCCCTGCCTCGGAATTCAATAAAACTCAATCTTTACTCATAGATGCAGAATCTTCTGATAATTTTTTTTAGTGTAATCAAGTCCTTAAGAATCTATCCACCACACTAAGGGAATTTTCAGTGGAGTCATTGCTTTTAACTGTTTCTGTGCTACAACTTTCTCCTTGTTTAATAGGCAACAGTATGTACCTATCTCGAAAGGAATACTACGCAGTTACTTTCACCTCTGCATTATGCATTGCTAGCGTAGATGCAGTGGCAGCTTGAAATGTTCAATCCCCATAAACAACAGTAAATGGCATCACTCTAAAATCACTGTATTTGTGAAGCAAAACAGAGAAATGCAAACAAAAGTTGACAGAGCCAGAACTCGTTAGCACTGACGGAGAAATCAGCAGAAATGTGACCTAATGTGCTTTATGCCTAATGGAAAACATCGTACTCCATCAGTTTCACTTCTCTGTTCAGTTCTGCTAAATCCCACTCCACTCCGCACTGCAAGTCACCCTACCTGCGCACTGGGAGCCTTAGCTGTGTTCTGAACTTACAGCACAGGCCCTGTTAGCTTTTCCCTGTTCTTCTGAAAGATGTTTTTTAACCCTCCTAGGATGTTACCTGAAAGACATCTTTGAAAAGAGCCTGATTGAAGAGAAAAAGAGCACAATGTCAAACAGGTGACTCTTATCTTCCTGCCTTTTTTTTTTTTTTAGAACACGACTGCTGCATCTGTATTTACGTGTGATCTTATCTACAAGCAGCCTGAATACACAGTTCCCTCTGATTTCATTAGGCACCCCGTACAAGTGCTAACAGAACCCGTCTCAAGGTGCATTACAACCCAAAGCCTTTGAGACTGAGAGGCAAGGGTTCACTTGAAGCCCAGCCCCCTCACACCAGGCATGAAAACAACCTAACCCGAAGCAATCTGCCACCCAAGATCCTTCACTCCGAGAAAGCGAAGGCTACCACATCAACCACTATTATAACACTCCTTCCTGCTAGCAGTAACCTCCTGAAAGCCGATTCTTCATCCTTTAGACTAAGGGCATGAAGTAGCAAAGCAGCACTGTATTGGAAGCAACACAACGTTTCTGCTACAGTTACAGACTGGCAGATATTTACAGAAATAACCATTTCTTAGTAAATAGTGCCTTCTTAATCTTTTTGTAAGGTATTTCCTAACATGTTCCGAAAAGTCTAGCTAGGAGGCCTCAGAGTTGACAGACACAGTTGATAGCTATCCTCAGCATGAAATAGTACCTTTGGTACCTTGAGTTTTCCAAGATATTAGCTGCATGAAATTGTACTACCACTGAAAATCAATGGCAAAATCTTCTGGTTTAACCCACAAAGTAGTATCTTACTTGAGCTACAACTTGGCACGTAAGGAGAGATAGGAGCCTCACAGACACGGCACTGAAGAAATACAGACGTTAAAATTGCATACGCAAAGCAATGAGTTTCTCCCTGACCTCAGCGCGCTCTGAATCAGATCCATAGTAAGTCGCCCTGTTAGTGCCACAGACAATCAAATATTAAGCAGAGGAGCAGCCCTCAAATACTTTCCCAGGTACCTCACTGTTTTGTCTGCAGCTCTGCGTTGGGTGATGGTGACAAGAGCAGGCTGCCTAATCAGAGAAGTGCGCTGTGAATCGACTGGTGCTTCTGCTGGCAAATGTTTCCTCCTGTGCTCTCTCACTCTCTCCCCAGGGTTCTGATTATTTACAGAAACCGTAAACACACCTTTCCCACAGATACTGTTTTTCTAAACACTGCTAAAGCCGGGGAAGTAATTAACGACATTAATCTTCCCGTGGAAGTACGTAGTTGGCTCCACTGGTGGTAGGCTCCATTATCAACCTTATCAGCCTCTCGGTTTGGCTGATAGGACAGCAGCCATTTAGGCAGCAAACCCTGCTGCTTAGTGCTCCTTTGCTTCTTTCTTTCCTCGGTGACTGGATAAACGCAGGGCAAGATGAAGACACATCAGTTTTTGTTTCTGTCATTACTGTTTCTCACAGGCTTCCTGGCAGCAGACAGCATAAGCCCAAATGAAACAAAGCCAAAGAAAGCCAAACTCCCCAAAATAAAAAAGGAGAACAACGTACTCTTGCTGAAAAAGAGCAACTTTGACAGAGCATTGAAGGAAACCAAGTACCTGCTGGTGGAGTTCTGTGAGTATCAATTCCTGAAAACTGCAGAGCGTGACTGACGATGGGGCACTCAGGTATGCCTCTTCGACTGCTGCTGTGTCCTCCAAGAGTCCTTGTTCGTTTTGGTTTTCTCCAGATAACTATTTCTGACCATGACTACTGAAATGTGTCCCTTTTTGGTGTGGTTAAATACCAGTCTACTGCCTAAGACAGATGCTGACAGTAAGATGGGTCCTCACACGCACAGTGCTGAGTTGGCATTCTCTGCTTCCACTGCCTAATTTTGCAAATGTGTTTCACAGCAGTGATGGGTGAAACCCTAGATATTAAAAAAAGAATCAGAGGGCTTTTCTCTAGCTTGCACTTCATCAGCACTTTGTATGAGGTTTTGAAAGATGGTGTCTCTCCTCTGTGAGCATTTGGGCTTCAGGGAATGTTTTTTTACAACATTTTGGTCTCTGTAATTGCACTGTATAGGACTGCAAAACTCTTCCCCTGAAATCAGCACTTGGTTAGGTGAAGGCTGGTTCATGGTTTTTCTATTAGGCTTATGTTCATTCCTCATGGGGAGGAAACCAGTGGGACCTTTTGAGTAACTAACTTTGGTAGAAGGTCTGGCCATCTGAGCTTTACAGAAAGTAAATCACAAAAGCAAAAGCCAAACAGTACATGCTCGTGATGTTACCTACCTAAAAGTTCAGATATCGCATAATTTCCCACTCCATGAACATGTAGCTGTACTTCCTAGCAGCTTGCTGGTAGCAGAAACGCTTCAACCTGCATCAGAAAGCAAAAGCTTTGTCTCTGTTGCTTGGGCTTGACCTTGCTTCACTGTGCCATACTCACTGAGCTCAGCGCACGCATCCATTTAGGCTTAAATTATGCAAATACCTTGTAAACTAGCCCTCCATTAGAAGCAGGCATTAGAGAGAGGCACAGGCTGAAAACTCCAATCTATTTCATATTTGGAAGGGATGTTTGAAATTAAGGCAATAACCTAACTCTCTAGAAGTGCATGTACTGTGTGTTCTTTTGCCTCACTACTAAACCTGGTACGATAATAAGTAGTAGTAGTGTAGGTCAATCTGAAATGAAAACACTTGTATTTTCCTAACAACAAAATGTAAAATACACTCACAGCTTAATAAAACTAAAAATATGCTTGGATCATGCCAAACCTTTAATTAGTCCTAAAACAATGTTGTCTTCAAATATTTTTAAAACTTTCAGAACAATCATGGTTAGAAATTTCTTTAAAACTTAATCTTTAAGACTTTTAAACACTTCTGAAAGTATTGAAATTTAGCAAGATTTGGTTTATTAATTGTAGAGGGCCCAAAGCTATTTGCCATATTCAGTCTATGATCACTTTTGATCTCTCTGAAGACGCATAATTTTGGTGAAAAAATAATTTATCAGAGAAGAATGTATTCTCAGCTCTGTAAGAGCTGTTTCAAAGCACAGAACCTAAATGCCCAGGTCAGAGAAGAGCCTGCAGCCAAACCTCCAAACCTCCTTAATACTGGCAGAGCTGATCAACAATGAGATACGGCGACACACTTCAGGACTTTGACCCAATACTGAACGGAAAGGAGACGAGAAATAAAGAAACGAGAGATGAAAGAAAGATTGGTTCACAATACAGTAGCCCAGGGACTTGGGCACTCAAAGGATGTGGGAGATCTAAATTAGAATTTCTTCACTCTGCTTCAGAGCAGATTCGTGGCCCTGTCTCTCTGATATCCCATGCACAACTGGCGTTTTTCAGAAGGGAAGGACAAACATCTTCCACAGAAGTCACAGATGAAACACTGCTCCACAGACACACCTTGCTCGAGTGATCCTGGCTGCCTTCTGCTTTGAATTCAAGGTCACCACATCTGCCTGAAGGGCTTCCTGAAAACCCATGCATTGCCTTTCCCCTCACAAACCATAAAGGCATCTACAGTCCCTGCAGAAAATTACGAAATCACTCATGAGGGACGAGCTCCACAGCTCGGATGCATTATCTGGAAAACACTGGCCTCAGCCTCCATAGCTTTCTTGGGAGACATGCCACTGAACTGCCTCTGGGGCAGTGGAGACCATCCTGCAGCGAGGCATGGTCCGGGGATGTAGGAAACCTGAGGCCATAATGCTGAAACAGCTGGTTCATTTTCCACAATCATTTGTGTTGCCACAGCACAAAGGGCCTAAAGGTGGTCATGCCCATGTGCCTGCACAGAGAGGCCATAAAGCCCTAATATTTTATGTCCTACACCTTAAAACAGGTATCTTATCTAAATAAGATTATCTAAATAAGCAGTCTATGTGAACATGGAACTATTGAGGGATAACTCAGATAATGAGAGACAAAGCAATATTCCCCAGATCGCACAGGAAATCTGTGGCTTCAGAAATCCAGAAAGAATGTAAGACCTGAGACCTTTCTCTTCTTGACCCATTCTCAACCGAAGAAACACAGCCAGAGAATGGGGAGGAATCGCATGCTTCCCATGAAGTGGGATTTGTTCCACTGCTGTACTAACATGGGGAAAAGTTTGAGCTCCAAACTCTGATTCAATGCTCTAGGATCTGCCTTAGACCCATCTACTAAAAGAAAACCCCAATGCTTTCCCTGTTGCATACCATTGTCTACTTACCAGTCCCCCCTCACTGTGTCCCAGGACTGCCTTCTCTCAGGCTGGGTTTATTAAACCACAACACTGACGTTCGGCCGAGCGGCATCAGCCCGCCCCTGCGAGCGGAGCAAAGGGCACAGGGCAAGCACCCAGCATGGAAAGAAAGCAGTGACCCAGAAACCGGGCACTCTCCTGCGCTCATCCAACCCCCGGTGCAACAGGACTGAAGGGTCTTGTTGAAGACGTAACAAGGGTCAGGAAGGACACAGGAACAGAGGTTCCAGCTTCTCTTTGGTTTTTGGGAAAGGCACTGAGAGAAATGATGGGAACAGTGTTGAGCAGCACACAGCCATGTGCCTACGCTCCTGAGGATGCAAACCCTCCTGCCTGCCCAGCTGAACTACATGCTCCGTCTGCCCTAGGAGATCTGAGCTCAGAGCTCATGTGACAGGGCTCTTCTGCTGCAGTCCGTGGCATCTCCCCATCCACGCTACACAGACCAAACTGTCACTCAAATGCCTGCGAGCGCCAGGTATCCACACCACGTGCACCAGCAGAAGGTGGACCTTACACCAGCGTTGCCTGCAGGGTAAGTCCCTGCGATGACTGTCATTGCAGAATATTGTTGCTTTGAAAAAAAAATAAATCCCAAGCACTCTTATCCTCAGGGAGGATAAACTTTGCACACTTGTAAGCACAAACACTACACGCACCACTGCACACCGCTGCAAACTTAACCAGCTGAAGTCATGTATTACTTAAGCTGTTTTTTCCAAGGACAGCAAGTGCTTCAGCACAGTAACCTGACTGAACACAGCAAAACACAACTCCCCAAAAGCCCTTCATAAGCCGTTCCAGCTTCCTGTTGTCAGCGTGCTTTTCACAGGACTTTGCAACTGTTCCATGTTTCTCCGTGCCAAAGTAGTACTCAGATCCCTGAAAGAATACGGTGAAGACCATTCACGGTTCAGGCTTTCCCAGGCCAGAGTGGCAGAAATAGCCCACAGCATGCTCCAGCCCAGGGCTAAAACAGAGTGCGTCAGCCCACATCAGCTTCTGACCATCTCGTGGCTGGGACACGTGAAATGCACCCAGGCACACTGCTTCTGCAAAGAAGTATTAAACTGCTCCTTATTGTCATCGGCAGTATAATGGGTTTAAACACAGCAGGCACGTTACGGTAAGGGATGACCACCATTTAGCTGGAAGGCTAATGATGAACTGGAGGAACATGGTATCTCCACTAATGGCAGTATTTAGAGCCAGATTGGTCAAATAGCTGCCCAGATCTGCTCAGATATGGTTTAATCTGCCTTAGGCCAGACCAATGACCTCTCCAAGTCCCTTACAGCTCTTGTTCTGTAATCCTTTAACTTGGTCAGTGGCATATTTTGGGAAACAAACAATGGGTACAGAGCACATGCTAAGACCACTTTCTCCCACTTAAGAGAAGAATCCAGGCAAAGGCCAGGATCCCAGTGAATGTTTGACTCCCAAGATCTCTGCAAATGCCTGCTCCTGTCCTTTCCGGTGAAAAGTTTTCAGTTTCTAGATAAACATGGGAATCGCCTACGGACAAGCATATAAGCAGTGCAGACCTTGCTCTGCTGCTTTGTGTGCCAAGTGCACTCCCATTTATGAAAAAGTGATGTTTACCTTTTCTAGCAGAACATCTGTATACTCAGTGAGGCACTGGGTCAGCTGTAGGATTCCTGGAGCCTATGACTGGCAATCTATGCTGAGATAATGACAGTTAATAGGCAAGATGGGTGTTACACTTAAAGACAAACATCTCCTTTTCAAGACACAAAACCAGAAGTTGATGTTCTTGAAAAAAACCAAGAAATTGCTGCCTACATATACATGTAATTCATAAAAAGTGGGATTTCTGGGAAGCAGGGGAGGCCTGGCTGGTTTTGAATCAATCACATAGATCAGATGGTCACCTCAGAGTCAACATCCAAAGTGTATTCACTCCTGTGCTAAGGAATTTCAGCATACCGCAGTCTCCTCCCCACAGGAGGTAAATACACACAGTTCAAACCCACCTGAAACAGGCATTTCTTACAACTGAAGCTTCCTACAGGAACCCAGAGCAGTGTGATTAGCATGGGCCCCCATGTAGGTATCTCTTACTCATGCTTCTTCTATTGAATGTCTTGAGTAAGGGTTCAAACTGCAGAATAAGCCTCAATGTTTGCCCAGCAGAAGATCTCAAGTGAACTGCAAACTGCAAACATTAGATGAGCTCAGTTTAAAAGTACAGAGGTCAGCACAGGAGGTTAGGGGCTGTATCTCACTGCGGAAGCGAATGGGAGAATTCAAGGTCACACAACAAAGTCTGCAATTGCAGCAAGAACAACATCCTTCCACTCTGGTATGTTAAACACTAATCCATCCTTCATCTCAAGAGTCTTCTTGTGTCGTGAAACTGTAAAAGCAGCCCATGCAGAAGATGAAAAGCAGGACTGCTAAAATTACTTTCTGACCATGCCAGAAACTAACAGCAAGGAAGTCAGTATTTAGCAAGACAACAGGCATATTCACAATGACTGCAGCAACCACTAGCCCATCAATACAGACTGCAGAATGAAACTGGAGGCCAGAAGAAATAAGCTAAAAAAAAGAGGAACTCACCATGCTTTCATCTATACTCAGTTCAAGACTGTTTTAGGGTCATTAAACACACTTCTGTAGTAGCAAAGATTTTCTCTGTCCACATTTCAATGTATTTTAGTTCAGTAAGCTGCACTATGAAAAAAAGTAGCAGCTTACTCAGGCTATTGATGTGCTCAAGAGTCTCTCAACGTACAAGATTTCTGTTTTTCTTCCCACTTTTGCCATATCCATTTGGTGTGGCTTTGGGCAAAATCTACTCTGACAACCCATCTGAGCTGTTCTCAGATGCTGGATGGTTTGTTTTCATGATCTTTTGTACCATGATCAAATGACGGCAATCTGTTAGGATGCTCCTTTGGAGGTTCCCATCTGTTTTGGACAGGACAATGCACAAACCAGCAATGATGCAGGTCAGGAGGGAATTCAGTGATGCTTCCAAAAGACAAGTCAAAAAAATTATTTAGGAAAAAAAAATTAAAAATCTCAACAAACCCTTAAATCATCCTCTTTATTTACAACACAACTAAACCTACGGATAACAAAGACATTCTCCCACGGTTAATACAATCATAGAATCACAGAATGGTTTGGGTTGGAAGGGACCTTAAAGATCATCCAGTTCCAACCCCCTGCCATGGGCAGGGACACCTCCCACTAGACCAGGTTGCTCCAAGCCTCATCCAGCCTGGCCTTGGACACTTCCAGGGATGGGGCATCCCCAGCTTCTCTGGGCAACCTGTCCCAGTGCCTCCCCACCCTCTGTGGGAAGAACTTCTTCCTGATATCTAATCTAAACCTCCCCACTTTCCATTTAAACCCATTACCCCTTGTCCTATCACCTACAATGCTGTTCCTGACCTGACAGCCTTTGACGGAAGGGCCTCTGGCTTCCTGCATCTGAGGCACAGCACAGCAGTCGCTACGGCCATCCGGCCACCCAGGCATGTCCTCCCTGGTGACTCTGTTCCCTCCCGCCTGTGTCTGCCCTCGTACCCTGATGGTGCTCAGCTCCTCTGAGTCTGGAGCCCGTGACGCTGCGTGAGCCTCAGCAGCTGCTGCCCCACCTCAGTGCCTGGAGTGACTGGTGTCAGTAAAAATCTGAAACAGGGGAAGTGACACAAAACTCAAGCAAAGGTTCCAAATAAAAGGATTGATGATTTCCTGCAACACTCGAGCGACTTGAAAAATAAAGCACCTGGGAGGCAAACAGAGAATGAGTGGAATGAAAAGGAATTGATAGAAAGCTGAAGAGGAGTCTAATCACTCAGGAGAGCAGGGGAAAGGGGAGTGATGGATGTTTCCACATGCTCTCTGGGTAGTCAAGGAAACAATTTTTATCTCTCTGATGAATAAGGCTGCTCACTCACTGAACTTCTTTCGCACAGATATCAGGTTAATGGTACTTGGGTTTCTCCTGGTCCCTGAGTGCAGTGATTACTTTTTACGGGATGGAGTCATGCACTTTCCTCAGCTCCAGCAAGGAGCCCCTAAGTCTGCCAACTCTCATCATCTGAGCATGCCAGTTATGTTACTAGTTACCTGCAACTCTGCCTGTTCAGGCCATTCTGTGATGAGACCATTCTTAAAATATCTGTTTGGGATTCAAACATTTCAGAGGAAAATGGATCCCAAAAAACCCCCAAACAATCTGCATACATATCTAATGTCCACAAAGCTTCCCTGTATATTTGGGAAGCCTCTAAGTGGCTTCAGCTTCTGTGTCTGGACTTGACCAACAATTTCTTCTGCCTCTTCCCAAGACAGTCCTGTTTCACTGTGCACCAAGCATTTGATATTCCAAATTCCCAGCTGTGGCAAAACAGTTGTGCAACCTTAGGTTATTAGGAAAAAGTTGTTATATTGAAATTGCCCTTGGTGTAAAACATTGCCTTGTAATTAGCGAGAAGGTGCTGGATCCCTAAATGTCTTCCTGCTCCTTATTCCAAAAGCACTCTGTCAAGGGGAATGCACCCTTCCTCTTGGAAAGCCCAGTAACCCAACCTAACTGTTCTGGGCCACATACAGTCATTGTGTATCAGCACTCTTAAATTGCACAGCAGGTAAATTTTTTTTATTTAAAAGTCCACATACCTTTCCAATCATCTTAAGCAAAGACATTTCATAAAGGCTCAACACACAGTGTCCTAGACACAGCAGTGTTTTTACAGGGTAGACACGCTATTTCTTATGTTGACAGGTCAGAACTTCTAATAGACAGAGAATCATAGAATGGTTTGTGTTGGAAGGGACCTTAAAGATCATCCAGTTCCAACCCCCTGCCATGGGCAGGGACACCTTCCACTAGACCAGGTTGCTCCAAGCCTCATCCAGCCTGGCCTTGGACACTTCCAGGGATGGGGCATCCCCAGCTTCTCTGAGCAACCTGTGCCAGTGCCTCCCCACCCTCTCCGGGAAGAACTTCTTCCTGATGTCCAATCTAACCCCCCCCACTTTCAATTTAAACCCGTTACCCCTTGTCCTGTCACTACAGGCCCTTGTAAAAAGCCCCCCCCAGCTTCCTTGTAGCCCCTTCAGGTACTGGAAGGTGCTGTAAGGTCTCCCCGGAGCCTTCTCTTCTCCAGGCTGAACAAGCCCAACTCTCTCAGCCTGTCCCCATGGCAGAGGGGCTCCAGCCCTCTGAGCATGGATTTCTGCAGTTGCCTCTAGTGCATATTGAGATACAATTGGAGATACTACTGCAATTTTTTTTGGTGCTAGGAGATAACACATTACAGCCTTGTTAGGGAAAGGGTTCATAAGACCATTTTTATAATTTGGAAAAAGGAAATTGAAGTTAGGATAAAATCTCTTTGAAAATGTCTCTGTAAAAATCAAAATAAATTTATTCAATGAAACAGTAATTTTACAGGCAATTAGAACACAATTTGCTTTGGACTGATTCCTTAAGGCTCATTTACTTTATTTAGAGAAGTAACTTCTCTTCATCACCATGGTACCTGAGACACTAAGTTCAGTTCTACTAACAGGAAACCCCTGTGGCATGTTAGCAGCTGGTGCTGTTCCAGTGAGCCTAACACAAGATGGGTTTATATGTGGAAAAATGTGGAAGTGCCTACCAGGTTCATATTTTGAGAAAATAACATTATTTAATGCTGCTCTTCACATGCTTTGCTGTAGCAGTGCAGTGGAATAGTGATTGATGGGTGGGATTCAGAGCAAGGATAATGATGAATAATGTAGCATAACTCAGCACTCAGTTAGATTAGAGGTTTTATCTTTCATTTACTAGAACTCATACTGAAAAGTTCATTCACTTTTTTGATATAATTATGTTGGGCAATGTCTTCACCAGGTAGGCTGTAGAGCAGTGCATTTGTAATTTTGTGAAAGAACAAAAGACAGTACTTTCTTACATTTATGCTTTCACGTGTGCGCGGTTGTGTAAGTATATATCTGAATGTGTGTGTATATACACACAAGAACACACATAAATGTAAGAAACCAATGCTAAGTGGGTGTTTTTAACCTGTTCCTGTTTGAAAAGCATATTGAGGAAACTAAAAATTATCTGTGAATAATATAAAGTTTTTGCTGTTTATAATAAGACAAAATTAACAAGACAGTGTGTCTCCATTTTATCAAAAGAAAGTCAAATTCATTTTCTTTTCAAGTTGCAGAACTGCAAAACTCTAAGCCTTTACCTCTTATTTGACTTTGAATAAAGAGCATCCAAAGTGTGACTAATATTTTTCTCCTGTCCTTTTTTCATGTTAATATAATATACAGTCCCAAGGCCCAGACTAGGATGGCCCTTCTCCTTCCTCCAAACACACAACTGCCATGTGAGCTAACAAAGGGCTGTCCCACAGCACGCATGCAGAAATATATTGCCAGTCTCTAAAAGTCAATACTCTGTTACGCTCTTCTTCCATCCTCCACGGAAAAGGAGTTTCTCCATTAGGAAGTGTGCCTCAGTGAAGTGCTTACACTAATGGTATCTTATTACAGTCCTAGTGTGAGTAATATCTAACTCTGGCCTTGACCTCCCTTTAACTCATACCCAGAATGGTCAGTCAGACAAGCTACTTTTTAGTTCCACGTCATTTCTTCCCAACAGAAGACTATTACAATGATTCTGGCTGTTCACCGTGGCTGGTTCTAGGGCATGTGGAGTGGTGAACAATCAGCATCAACACAAAGAAGCAAAAAGCAAATATAATTTCTCATTTATTTCTGAGTCATAAAAGATCTTATTCAACCCCTCCAGCTACTACTTGACACAACAGCCTCCACTAGAAAGCTTCATGCTACAACCTACGTAACCCATTCTCTTTTGGTTGACCCTTTCCAGATGTTTCTTTATCTCAATCATCTCAGAATTTGTCCGAAGAATTTGCTGAGGCTGCACGACAGCTTAAAAAAGAAGCTCCAAGAATCCAATTTGGCAAAATTGATGTCACACACCAACATGATTTGAGAAAAGAATTTAATATTCGAGAGTTTCCTACTGTGAAATTTTTTGTGGATGGCAGCAGGGAAGATCCCATAGACTGCAAAGGTAAATTGTCTTATGCACTGGTAAGATAATGAAATGCAATGACAGGATGTACCTATCTATTATGCTGCTGAGAACAAAAATATTGACACTCAGATAAAGAATAAGCAAGGTAGCAAACTGGTTTTTCCCTTGGTTTTAAACATACAATTGTCTCTGTACCAATCCAAGAACTTGGATTTGAATTCATCTTGCACGTTTATAACTAAATAAGCTTCCCTGTGTTTAGTTCACACAGCCAAATTCATTGCTGGCGTGATTTCACCAAGAACAGAGAATCGCCCTATCAACCCTACTTACTCCCATTTACTAAAATAAACATAAATGAATTATGACAAACAAGAATCTGCTCCCAAACCTCCTTCCAGTTTACTGCAATTCCCACATGTAGTGTGCCTACAGAAGTTGGCTGGAGCAACTCTGCATCTCACAAGGAACTGTGAATTCCCCAAGTTCCTTAACATACAGGCATACTTACTAAGCCAAAGAAACGAATTTTGCAATTCAGCCATCAGAGGGAGCTCATATGTGGCTCAGAAAAACCAGAGTAATTTGCTTAATAACTTTCCATTAAAGACTTCAAAGCCAACAATATTGGAATAAGATTGACCTAAGCAATCCTGGGAAATCCAGGCCTTAGAGATTTTTCACTGAAAGTATATACAAAAAGATTTTCCCACCTCCCCACCAACTGACGGGCTTTTCCAACTGCACAACCTGGCCAAGTGCCCGCTAGTGTACTCTGAGCAGTTACAGCTGAGCCACGTTTAATACAGGCAACAACGAGGGAACCTGAAGTCTGCGCCCTGAGCCTTGTACACGGCCATGCGATTTCGTTACCTGCTGAGCCCCCTGTGGATGCTGCTGCTGAAAGCTAATCTTCAGTATTTTTAGTAACTTGCTTCTCCTCGCTATTGAATTTCTTAGCAAGTTCCCATCACCCAGACTTGTGCAAACAGCAGCTTCTGCACAAATGCCACTGAAAGCGTGACTTGCCGTGCTGAACTTTTATTAGAGGCGCTGATGCAGGAGAGCAAAAGCACCTACCTTCAGCCTCTGATTAAATCTATGGCGTTGACAAGAAAAGCTCTTTCAAACTGGTAAACCTATTTGGCAGGTAGGCTTTTAGGAACCGCTGAATACGGAGTCTCGTAACACAACATGCACCCAGTCCCCCTTCAGCAGAGAGCAGCTGTTTAAGACACACTTACCAGCAAGATGCAAGAAGTTAAACTGGCTTCTGCTCTGTGATTTGTGCAGGATAGCACCAACTGTTCAGAGCACACGTATCATCAATAATGACTTAAATTACATCGTGCTGTACTGGAAAATGCATATATACCACAAATAGTAAAATCTCACCCATTGTGTATGACTTTTAAATCGTTGAGAACTGGCAACTGAAAACGCTCAGCAACCACCCTATGACTTTTCACACAGAACTTGGTATCCTTCAGATTACAAATGAAACGGCAGACCTTGCTTAAATCAAGAAATCAAATCAAATATTTTATGGAACATGGAATTTTTGAATGGTTGTCGTGGCAATGGACATAGCCTGAAAGCCAAATCCTAGGTTTTGCAAATTCGTAATTGACAACTCCCAGACCAGGCTTCGGCCGGTAGAAGCAAGCTACACAAGCTGTTTAAAACAACCCAATAGAAAGGTAAATCACAGGAAAAATATGCTGAGGGGTTACGTCGCTGACGTAAGCTGCAAGAGCTCAATTCTGCATTTAGACAGCAGACGTCAAGCACTATGTGGCCACTAGATACTGCTCTGTGCTTTGGTCTGCAGCCTATACACTCCGGAGCAGATGCCTGCCTGCTCCCCCTTACAAAACCACCATTTTAAACTAGTTGCAGTGCAGCCTGCTGCAAAATGACTTGATGGCAGTAAATGGTCTGACTCAATTTGATCCCGACATATTGGTAAAATGCACAGTACCAGGACTTGCATCTCTGATAATCCACTTGTACTGCACATCTTGACTCTAGCACTTCACAGCACACAGACTCTTTCTTTTTCAGATAGAATTTTCATTAACCCTTTGCTTGACTCTTGCTTTGGTCCAACAAGGATGACATACTCATGGAGATGAAAGGGCTACTTTGCAGCTGAGATTTTCATTTCCTGAGCCTCAATTTGTGGCTCCAATTCCTCTGAAAACATAATAGCTAGAAATCTGCTTTTGAAAGACTCTCACGAATCCTAAAACTCCCGAAGACTTGAGGAGAATTTGCCAAATAAACACACTGACTGTAATCTCAGTAAAATTGGTGGCACTATTTTGAAACCCAAAAGATGGAACAATCCAGAATTAAAGGACAACTTTGACACTTCTGCTCTGACTCGTGTCTAGTGAAAAGTGAAGCTGCAGCACCACAGAGGAATTTTAACTTGTCTCTGTGCCTATCAGATCCCTTCTGCAGCACCACAGGAACAATTTTGACACCTAATTTAATTGAACAGACAGTTCAATAAAATCTGCAATTGCTTTGAAGTAATTTTGGATTAAACCTCAGGTCGATAGCTCTTTATAACTTGCTGTGATTTTGGGACACATGAAATCTCGCAGAACAGGTTTTCTAGTTGTCTGAATTTCCTCGTCTCTTTTCTCCATCTGTAATTAAGCAGCTAATTTGACATACAGCCATTTGCAGAGGTCCCAGAAAACACTGTACTGATCCATCACTGATCTTCTAGAGTCAGCAACAGTCTAAACGGTGACTAGAACCTGAGGTTGAATTTGGATGCTCCAAGTCCACTTTGAATCATCTTTAACGTCTATCCTAAAGGAGCCCAAGTCCATCCGTATTCAGCATCCTTCTGCACCTCCACTACCTCTGTCTTGATTGCACAGCAATTTGCCATTCGTTTTGATGGTCGTTGTAACGGTAATTTTACCTCTTCCCTCCACAGGAGTCAGACAGGCCTCAGCCTTTATTACATGGGTGAAAAGAAGAACAGGACCTAGCACTGTTTTAATCAACTCTACTGATCAGGCTGAAGCCATCATACATGCTGATGATTTGGCAGTGATTGGCTTTTTTAAGGTAATTCACTGGAAAACTGAAAAGCTGTTTTCTATTCCAACTTTGGGATATACTGCTTGCCATCACCACCAAATCCCTCACACCCAAAAGACCTAGAACCCACCTAAAAAATCCAGGCCCTCAGTTTTCTCTGCATTTTTCCTTTTATTTAATTGTTTCTACGTACATTTTCACACTTCTAGATGAGCAGCCCAGGCAGAGGTAAGAACATCTCACACCACAGCACTTTTCCTGAACAGGTTCCCAGGCACAGCCACCTACCACTCTGAGTGCAGCTTCCGAGTGCACGATGCTGCAGCAGTGCTTGCACAGCCCTGGTCACAGCAGACCTTCCTGCTTCCCCAGAGAAAGAGCGTCTGCCAATCCATCCCAAATTTGGTGGCTGATGGGAAGAGGGCAGAACTATTGACCTACCTATCCTTACTTAAATCCATCCTTTTCTTTGGAGAAACTTCACCCATTGCTGGTGTGGGTTATACTGCTGCTGGAATCTCCAAATGCAAAAAGTTGTGATCCCTGCCTGGAGTTTAAGTGATCTAAAATCTAGGGTTACCCGACCACTGCATTTCTCTTCAAACACAGCATAAAGTCATAGACGTGAATACCTGCAGGCTGTTCTGGTGAAGGAATGTTCCCTTTCTGCTTAGGTCCATAAGAAAGCAGTAAATACTGTCTAATATACTGGAGTGCCTTTTCTTCATTTTTCTATTTGATGATTTAAACAACTTCAGTGAAACTCGGGGGGGCAGAGCACAGCTCCATGAATATCATGCTAGCTGTGGCTTTTAGCTCTTGTCAGCTAAGAAATCTGCATGGATAGGAAGTCATGAAATATTACACTGTATATGATCCAAACCATGTGGTCCTTTCTCAGGCAAATTCCTACTAGTTTCCAGAGCTGAGTAAGGCTCTCTGGATTTGGGGCTGAATAATATAGAACAATAGTCAAATGGGGCAAAATAAATTTCAGCTGTCAAGGCATGCAGTCACAAGTCAGTAAAATAGAGTTTTTCCCTGCTTTTTCACTGTGTCCTTGAAATCTTTAATATCTGAAACAGTCAGTGAAGGATTTCCTCTAAATAAAGAGACTTTTATGTTGGTATCTCTCTGCCCCGTTAAAAGCACAGTGTCTGGACTCATACCTGAACTGATAAGGTCTCAAGTGTGCTGGCTACAGTGGATAGCCCAAGTTTTATGGATGTGGAAAACAGGATTCATTATTGAAAAGCCCATAGTAACAGAGCTGGTGAACACACACAGCATAACAGGACAAACTGTGAAAATGCTCTGAGTGCCCAGAATTCTGCTTTGCAGCAATCTGCTTGCAGCCGTGTCTGAGGGAAGGCAGTGTTCCAGTGCTGGGGCAGATTGAGAAGCCCTTGCCATTCCCGTGATGCTGGAGTTCCCTGAACCATGCTGATAGCAGATACTGCCTGCAGATGGGTTTGAGTGGATTCTGTGATTTCACTCGGGGGCTGAAATGACAATAGATGAGCAGCAGCTACGGCATGTCAGAAATCTAATGGGTGGAAGCCAACAAAATAGTGTCCAAGTAAATAAAGAGCTGTACTTGGCCTTCTATTAGTCACAGATTGCTCACAAATGTGAGTGCCAGGATGTGTTGGGAGGTCTCGGCATATAAATTACTATTCATCTAGCATGAAATAATTGTCTGATTAAATCAAATCTGGAAGCACTGTTGCCATTCATCATGCTTATTTACTATCAGTTTGAGGGTGGACAGCACAGTGACTATTTGACAGATGTAGGAGTCCAGGTCCCTGCCTTGAAGAGCTCTCAGTCAAAGCACCAAGCACCCCGTCAGGTCCTCCTGCAAGCAGTGAGCCCTCCCCTCTAACCCATCACACCCCGTGGCTGTGCAGATGAGCTGCAGCAGAGGAGTAGCTGTCGGTGCGATCCTTCCCAATCTGCAGAAGGCTTTGCGAGCACGGAAATGCAAGGGGAGCGCAGGGCAGCTGAGATCAGCACTGGAAGGACAGAGGAGACCATACACCACCCATACTGACCCTGCCCAGCCGACACTCGCTGGAAAGGTGAACACTCCAGGGGTGTCACAGCACGCCTAGGATCTCCCCTGTTGTAAAGGCGTCCCCTTGGAGCTAACCACGACAAGCTACACACCCTTCACAATTACACTCTCTACCTCACAAGCCTTTAGGGGCCTGCCTCACCCTTAGCACTCACTCCTACAGATCCTACACATCCTAGCAGGATGCAGGACAGAGTCTTAATAAATACTCTTTGTGGGACTAGGAGCTTCACAATGACAGTGTGGAAGTTTTCTCTGAGACGGCAAGAGAAGTGCCAGAGATGCCTTTTGGGATGACAGCCAGCGAGGACGTCTGTGCTCATTACAGCATCCAGAAGAACACTCTTGTTGTGTTTCAGAAGGTAGGAATGCAAGCCTAGCAGGCAAGGTGCAGTGAGCTGCCGTGGCAGCTTTGGGTGACGGAAAGGCAGTTTGGGAATTTTGCAGGTTAAATATCTTCCTAGTTGAAATTCAAACAGCTCAACACAAAAAAAATAGTGCATTCACATACTAGACAGCCAAGCAGGAGGCAAACAGCAACCTTTGGACAACTGATATTTTCAGCCTGGCTGCCTACATTCAGGCTCCTAATTTATAGTTAAGGATCTGGATAAAATGGCGTTATTTTCCAATCCACATTCTAATCAACATGTGCTGCCAGGTGCAGCGAGTTTCCCAGACATTTACCTTTTTTCCTTTGCATTGCTTCCAGTCAGGAATCTTCTTTACTTCCAATCCACAACAGAAGAAGCCAACAAGAACAAAACTACACAGGAGTAGTACCAACATTTAGGCTATGAGGTAGTCACACCAAGGACATCCTGAGTGAATGTCACTGTGTAGAGATACAGAAAAGATCTTTCAGTGTGTTAAGATTACCCAGCAAATTAAAAATGTCAGCTGTACCTTGAAATTTAGCGATAATCTTGTTCTGTAATCTAGCTGTGACATTTATTTTACAAGTTATGGAATTTCAGTTACTGAGGATCATAAAATAGCAAAGCTGAGAACAACATTTTAAAGTAAAGACAGTGTCTTTGCTCCTATAGTAGCTAAGGCAAACAACCTCACAAACTTCATTATTTGTCCAAGGGAAAGCCTGTGCATAATGAAGTGCTTGAAGATGGCAGACAGACCAAACTGGATCTAACGAGGCTAATCAAAACTTTCACCTTGGACTTGGTCACTGAATATAATCTCGAGGTATGTGTATTTCACAGTATTAACAACAGCCACAGGAGAAAGACTGGAAAGACAGGAATCAGTGCAGAAAGAGACCTAGGGAGCAATTCTGCTCCTTACAGTTTGAGCATTTTGTTTGCTTGTTTGACTAGGCCAACCCTAAACACATCTAGAAACATCAGTAGAATCCAACAGGCAGCTCTTGGTCTAATCCAGGCCAAAGGATGCTTCCCTCTAGCAAGATGATGTTTCTTAGAGGAGATGGGGAATAGCAGGACAAACAGTGAACTTGCCTGACCTTGCAAAATCATCGCTCCTGTAGAGGCATCACAAAGGCCTGGGCTGCTTCTGCTGCAAACGAGGTGGGATGGGAGGTAGGAAGGTCAGTCCCTATGCTGGCTCCAACCTTTCCACTCCCATGCAGCAACCGAGTCTTCTGGGCCACGACAAGGAAGAAACCAGCAATAACTGTTGGTACTGCAGACACGAAGGGAAAGACATGGAAATATCTGCTTGCCTGGAAGACACCCCATTGCCTCTAATCATGGGGTGGCATGAGAAAAAGGGCAGCTCTGTGCAAGGAAGGAGACGTAAGATGCTGATGCTAGCCAGAGTGAAGGAAGTACCCAGCCAGGTCTAGCTCCTGCAGCTGCTGCAGTTGGGCCTCTTTGGGTAGCACTGCCTTCTACTTCCAGCACATCTCCAGCAGTAACTCTCCAGTGTTTTACACAGGAGGTCGGGCTGGAAGGTAAGAGTCTCTCCTGACTGTAAAAATCTATGAATAACGATGAGGTTTCTCCTGGAACAGGGAAAACACTCAGCAGCTGCTGACTGTTCTCACTATCTTATGAAACAATGAAAACAATGAAAAAAAAATCCAATGGCTGTGGAAATGATTGGGAACTGAGTCTTAAAAGTAAAATTTGCAATAGCAGAACTGAACGATACTGATACTCTGAGCCTCTGATTCACTGTCCTGCTTACAAAGAGTGGAACAGATGTTGAGCCTTTTGTTTCCCAGACATCTGTGAAGATTTTTGACGTCCCTGTTGAAAATCACATCCTGCTGTTCACCCCAACGAACTCAGAGACATTCAAAGCGGTTTATGGAAACTACAAGTCTGCTGCTGCGGAATTCAGAGGAAAGGTTTGTAATGTTGAATCCTGCTTTGCAAATATGAATGCCAAAATATCAATGCCGAACTACTCACTAATGTTACTGGTAAAAGTACACTCTGTCAGGCCATCCTTGAAGTCTACCAAACTATTAAAAAACAGTCTCGGTGACTATTCTCTGAGTTTGTTAATGACTTAAGCTGAGAAATAAAATTCACTTGAAAATGATTCTTTAAAATGCAAAGATCACATGAACAACACTAATTCCACCTGCTCCCAATGAACCCGTTCCTGATTTTACAAATATGACTTTCTAAGATCAAATTCCAACGAAAGATAGTATTAGCAAGGTTCTCGCAATTTCTGCTGCTGCCAGGAAATGACATGAGGATCTCAATGTATTGCCTGAACCAAGAGCTGGCACCTGCTGCAAAACCAGAGAACTACTGCGAGGTATCTGCATAGCCTTGTATCCAGCAGACGTTTGTATGAATATAAACAGGTCTAGACAGTCATACACGGAATTATTTCAGTTTTCCATTGTCAATCACTTTGGTGCTACTTCTGCTCCAAGTATGTGGACACTGAGGAATGGTAAGTTATCTTGCAATATCACACATCATTATTGGTAAAGACGTGGGGATTACAGGTGTTTTGACTCTTTTGTCCTGTTAATATTTATTAGGAAGAGCAATAAGAGCTTTGAGGGGTAATTTAGAAGTGTTACTAAAATGGGTGATAGCAAATGCCTGTGAAAGGACGGAAGGAAAAGCTCCAATCCTTTTGGATGTTTCATCATTTGTTATTAACGAGAATCAAGGTAGGATAAAGTCCACAGTTGTTGGTTGTTGGACTAAGACCAAAAACTGGTTCTACAACTCCTTGTATTTAAGGTTAGATCCTAACCCACTGCCAAGCTCCATACTCCATGTCTCTAAAATGGCTAAACCAAAGCTGGAATACTCAACCAGATGCATGCTCTCTCTATTGTTAGATAATGTTTGTCTTGGTGGACACTAATGAAACAAGGAATGGACGAGTTTTTGAGTATTTTCGCATCAGGGAGGTTGATGTTCCCGCCGTGAGAATCCTAAATCTGACAAGTGATGCAAAGTACAAAATGCCTGCAGATGAGGTGACTGTGGAGAACCTAAAAGAATTTTGCCAGAACTACCTAAACGGAAAAGCAAAGGTATGTCCATTACTAATGAGAAACCCCTCTACTACACCAGCTAAAACACTAATAGATTTGTAAAACATCCCTTTTGTAATTAGAACAGTGTCCTGTTCCGATCATCAGTTTATTAATCCACTCTTGTTCTGACGCATTCATCTACGGCTGTTGACAGAGCATTCCTCTGTATTTAACAGAGGAAATATGGATGAGGTGGACTACCAAGTTCTCCAGTCCTCCTATCTAAAAACTGGATGAATAATTTGTGGCCCAATATTTTGGTTGATTTCAGCTGATGCTTCCTAGTGGTTTAAAAACTGCCCAGGTACCACGCTTTCCAATGCTACAATGGAGATACTTCACTCCATTAGCTGGGAGAGATGCAAACAATGACTGCAACAGATTCCGGGGTCAGAGAGAAGTCCAGTGAAGAGAAAATTGACAGTATCAGGGTCAAATTCAGAGATTTGGTGTTTATAGACATGTTCCAAAGGGTCGTTTTCAAATAACCTATTATGGAGCCTGTACTGAAGAGAGACACATGGAATTCTCACTACCAACTATGCAGGGGTGCGTGACCACAGCTCCCCAGCGAAGGAAGAGAAGGTAGTGCCTGAAGGCTGGCTACGAAGTAGAGATGTAAAAAACAACATACAGTAATAGTGCATATCAGGTAGAGAAATGTCCCACTGGTCTCACATTAACTTGAGCTGGAGCATGGTTTCTCATTGCTCCCTGCACCTTCACAGCAGTGTTTCTGTTTCTGCTTAGCCACATCTCCCTAGTGAAGAAATTCCAGAGGACTGGGACAAGATGCCTGTCAAAGTGCTCGTTGGGAAGAATTTCAACAGGATTGTCTTCAATAAGACCATGACTGTGTTTGTTATGTTTTGTAAGTGTTATTGTTGCATTCAGATTTTAAGCTGCTTTAACATGTTCAATTGGAAGTGGAAAACCAAAGCTCATGCTCACATACCAACCTAATCTTTGTACTTTGCAGAAGACGAGCTTAACGAATTTTTGTTGTCTGATGAAAGCATTGAAGAAAAATTTGTTTTATCTATGGAAACACCGTGATACCTTTGCTGATTTAGGTTGCACTGAATAACACTGGATCCCTAAAGTAAATATTTGTCAAGGCCATATCAAATCTCCGTGTTGAAAGACAAAATGACACGAGAACGTCATGTTGTACAATGGAACATTACAGCCTGCTGCACAGTGTGAGTCAGGCTGTCTTCCAAGGGCAGGAGGAGAGTTAAGTGAGGTTGTCTGGTGTTAATGCTCCAGGATTAAATCCCAGAGAGGAGCTGTGGTTTAGCAAATCATAACTCCTGTTTTCCTCCTCTGTCTGCAAGGGAAGTGGCTTTCCTAATTGACTCTTCCCAGCAAGAAACCACTGCTCTAACCCTGTACCAGCCAGCAGGGACTAGTTTGTGCCTGTTATTTCAGTAAAGCAAACATGCAGCATTAACATGGACAAGTAGCTGTACTGTCCTGAATCCCAGAAATTCTTAAAGGTAATATGTTCCTGCAATCCTCCTTGTTGGCTGCAGCCATTTCATTCACACAAGGAGTTTTTACATTTCGGTCTTATGAACAAACTTATCTAAGCAGGAACTAAACAAAGCCCCCCGGAAATGAAAAGCTGGTAAATGGGATGTGGTGTATTCAGGAAAGTACCCCAGAAACTTTAATTCCCTCTAAACTGAGTATGATCATTATTCTTATGACTGAAATATTGCGACCACGTTGTATGCTATTTAAGGGGATACTGGGTTCTCAGCATTTGCCTTTTTGATAACGTGCATGAATGCTCAGAGTCAAAACACCACCATACGTCAAACTCCCCTTTCGGTGTAAATACAGCATAGTTTATGAACACAGTTAAATTTTAGCATGCAGAAAGCATTCTGTGCTTCTGGCAAGTATCTCACCATGGGAATGATGCAAGAGTTACTTGGGTTGCATTGGTTATCTGGCACACCTCCCCGGCAAAGCCATGTGACAAGTGGTGTGTGTTTATTTAGTGTCATAGGAGGCCAAACAGAGCAAAAGCAGCACTGCTATCAGAAATGCACTAGTGAACAGCTAGTTATCACTGCATGAAAACTCATGAAATTCATAAGGATGAATGATTTCAACTGACCACAACTGAAATCCAAACCTTCTTAATTGTAAATGGGTGCCAATGATTGCACCAGCACATGCCTTTCTGCCAGACTGTATCCTTCCACTTTTATTTGTAAATTTGCAGATGCCCCTTGGTCCTATGACTGCAGAAAACTCCTGTCAACCTGGGAAAAGCTAGGAGAGCAGTATGAAAGTCGCAAAGACATAATCATTGCGAAGATAGATGTCACAGCGAACGACATCCTGTCTGTTGGATTAGACCGCTATCCGTTCTTCAGACTCTTTCCTGCTGGACCAGATGAGCAGGTGAGAATCTGACGGGCAAGTATGTGGAGACTCAACAGCACACCAAGGGGGGGACATGTGTGTGTGTTTGCACATGTGTGTGTGTCAAGGTGAAAAAGGAGTCCTTTCATTAAGAAAGCTTTGGTTCTTATCTACTCAACACTGGATGCATTGCTGTCACGAACCTGAGTTAGAGGAGAAACCCTTCTATGGTCTTCTCTGTGTGGGGCTGTGGCAAGAGTCCATGTATCATTTACCAACCTGGACCTACACGTCTTTACACCTTTACATTCTGCTGTTTAACAACCTCCAATCTGCCTGTTGCGTTCTAGCAAGTCTCAGCTCAAAGTCAACTTACAGGTACCTCCTGATCATTGCAGTGCCTTTTTACTTCAAACCATGACAAGAGATGTACTGGCACAGAACTAGCCTGTGCCAGTTGTTTCTGGAGCAGGTATGACTATAGCCTCTAAAATGCTGGTACTGCCCTTGTTACATACTCTACATTTTCGCAAAACCCAAATCCTGAAAATTTCTTCTGTACACTTAGGTCAGTAATTTTACTTCATTGCAGTATCACAGCCTCAGTTGGGAATAAATATTTGTTGTCAAGACCAATGATCTTTATAATATGCTACCTAATACACCAGCTATATTACACAATAATAAGAAAATGCTGCTGAAAGAGGAGGCAAAGAAAAATATTAAATCACTACATTCCTCCATCTATGTAGATAATCTGATTAGAATGAAAATCTCTGAAGCAAAAAAAAAAAAAATCTAAGATACTGTTATAATTAAGACATTTCTAAGCTTTTAATTTTTCTTCTTAGTCCCAAACTTAAATTAAATTCTAAGACATTTGCCCATGTCTTCATTTAACTTTTGAAGGTGAGATTTTCCTCTTGGATGTGCAGGCACAGCTTCTAGTGAATTGAACTGCAGTCCTGCACACTCGCACTGTTTAGTCTTTATGCAGAAAAGCAGAAACCCATTAAATACCCATAATAAATGTTAGTTGGTCAAAAAAATATTAGTAACAGCTTCCATTAACTAACAAAGGATTGTTTCATATTTACAAATCACCTGAAATGAAAGAGTAGTTAAATCTCAAGTTCTTCCTTGTGCACCATGTTTCTATACTAGATCCCTCAAGTTCAGAGATTTTGTCTTTTACTTGACTACCAGGCAGGTGTCCTGTCCATGTCTGTAGTCTTGCAGATCCAAGTGTTCCGGCCTTCTTCCTGATGGCTCTATGTGAACAGCTGGCCAGAGACAGCTTTACTCACCTCAGACCATCATAAATGATCCCAGACACACGCCAGCCCTTAATGCACAGTCACTGCCACAGCTCTCAGTCATTTCCTACACAACCAGCAGTTCTACCGGGAATTCTCCCACATACACTTGTCCTTTCCTAGGAGTTTGCCAGAGTCAGAGCACAGGATACAAATGTAGTACCACAGTGTGCCAAGGCTCAGAGTAGCTACTGTGTTTTTCACTGTATAGGCACTGCCCCCAAATTATGAATCCTACTCCCTTACAGGGGCCGTGAAGAAACACCCCTGATGCAACCATGGTTTCACAGACATCTTTCCTAGCCTTCAGTGTTTTGCTAGCATTAGAAACAAACCACACAAACTTTCCAATTACCTCCTCCAATTTGTCGCGTTGTTTAAGGACTAAGCATGAACTGAACACTAGCACAGACGCAGTGGGAACTCTAGAGATAAAATAACTATCGGAAGACTTCGAAAGCACATCAAAATGCATGTAAAGGAGACTCTAGACAGGACATCAAAATGCATGGACAGAAGTCTGACCCTGCTTCTGATAAACCAAGGGAAGTGTGCCTAACACAACAGAACCCAAAGCTGTTTCTAGAGCTGGGCTATCATGTTGTCTGGCCACCACAGGTACCCTGACACCTCCTCCAAGGCAAAGCCATGGGCAGACCACGGGACTCTGTGGTCAGTCCCTTCTAAGCACGCTCACCTGGTGAGAACATATCAGAGAGCACCCTCCTCCCAACAGAGGGTATCTGCTAAGTCCCCAAGCTATCAACTGTCTTTTTTCCAGTGGACTGCCATTCTTTAGTCTGTTTAAGAACAGGTTCAGCTTTTCCTGAAGTTAATAACAAGTCACCCTCTTACTTTCAGTGGACACTAAACTAGATGCACGACATTTTTAAATCGGGAGCCACTTCAGGTTAACTAAGTGGAGCTGGGTGAGCTAAGAGACCTAGATCTACAGCTGGGCGTTTAAGCCTATGCCCAGTTTCCCAAAGCATTGAGCGTTCCCGTAGTGGGGAGCAGTTATAGCCAGAGCTGAGGGAACAAGAGAGTGAATCTGATGAATTATGTGGAGGAGGTAGTGACCAGGCATTATCTGAGCGCCATCTGTGAAACTCATGACAACTCATCCACTGCATCATCAATTCAAATTTACATGAAAAACATGCAATCTTTCAGATGGATTTAAGACGATTCTATGTTTCTATGGATTAAGTGAGAAAAATAACATTTACATAGTCTTACGTGCTGATTATTCTAATGAGAAGTGTTGACACATATCCTCAGTCACCAACGCAGGGATCAGCTGCTTCTCTGGCTTTACAGGTCCATCATCAACCAGCCATCACCAGTCAATAAAAATCAAGACTCATCTGAGAATATTAATTGCCTTCAGAGGAATCAAATAATCTTTCTCAAGTAACTTAAGCTTGCAAGCATATAAAACCAAACCAAACAAACAAAAAAACCCCCCACCTTCAAGACTGCCACACTTCTTATTACAAGAGAATACCTTGCTGAAGAGAAATACCAAACCTGTGTGTACTTTTAGAGAATTGACTAGAGCATGGAGGGGTTTTGTTTGCAGTCCTTTGAATGCAAATGGGGCATGAGAGTAACGCAGCATTATCGGTCTCAGTGGGAGTGAGCGAGCTTGACCCAAGTGGGAACAGTAATCTGCCTGTTTCTAAATGCACTCAGGTAGCAGCAGACAATTCCCGATGTCAGGCACATGAGCTTCTATAACTTCTTATTAAGATTTGTGCAAGGCCCTTTTATACTTGGGGGGGGGGAGGTGAGGGAGGGTTGTGGCACATGGGGGCAGCAAGATGAATCTTTAAAATACAGTATCATGCCTAGACCTACTCAGAGAATTTAAGCTCTCAATTCAAAGTGCTTCTTCCACTAAACTTCCTCAGAAGAAAATCCTCAGTAAACACCCAACTTATGGTGAAATGTAAATAAATTAATGTCACTGCTCATCTTCCTCCTGTTCTTTCAAGCTGTGCAACAGCTGTTACTTCTGGATTGTGTACTTCCAAAATTTTCAGCATTTATAAATAAAGATAAAATAAAGATTTATTTCCATCAAAATCTTTAGGCAGCTTTGAGTATCATGGTTGGAGACCTACAAGGCAGCTCTTCAAAATATTTTACAAATGTTTATTGCTAAACACAGAAAAGACTGATGTCAGTAAGCACAATCCCAGACTAGTATTATACAATAATGGTTATGGTTTTTTACACAAATCCTTTTCTTCTTAGGGATTTAAGTCTATTTCTTCTTCACACTTGAGTTTCAGATGACGTTGGAACCTGCTGTGCCTCTGCCTTTGCTTTCTGCGCTGAGCACAGAAGTCTAGAGTTTGGTCAGTCTAAAGAACTGAAACCCTCCAGCTGATTATGCTGCTTTTTCCAGCATTTTTTGTACAGAGTTAAATAATTAACCTAAAAACTTTTTTCAGGTGGTGGCCTATACCGGGGAACATACCTTGGAGGCATTTTCTGAATTCATAGAAGAACAAAGCAAGAAAAAAGCAGAACCAGGAGAGAAGGTAGGCCTTTGATCCAGACACTGGCTGATCTGCCGGGCAATCCCAGGCATGTTCACCCCTTGTGTGGGCCGACCCGAATGGGCTGTAGCACAGCCACCCGTATGGGCTTCAGCCACCTCTCAAGCCAACACCTGGGTGGTTCTTCCCAGCCCTTAGCTCGTCTCAGGTGGGCTAGACTCAGCATAGCCACGCTAGCTGCAGCCACACACCACTGCCTGGCAGCCCCACGCCCACTCACATCCTTGTTTTCGTCACATGAAAGCCTCTTCTCCCACTGCTCCTGCTGTCACTGAGTCACTACGTTGACACTCCGGTAGTAAGGACTGCACGGCAGAAAGGAACCTGCACCCTGACAGGTATAAGCAAAACTTTGTCAGGATTTTAGCTGGAAAAAAGAAGCCCCAGCTCGGTTAGTTCCAGCTAGAGAAGACAGATTGTTCAAATACCCATTGCCCACTTCATCCTGCTACGTTCAGTGCAGCTGCTCTTCTTCGTAAAGCAAGGGCACAGCCGAGGGCAGAGGTCTCCTCTCTTGGCAATCTGGTTACGATTATTGTCTGATTTCTCAACCCTTTCTCCTCTACTGTAAATCACTCCAGATAAGCATTAGCAGTCCCAGATCATTCTGTTATTTAATCCCAGACATTTAACTGCAAAAAGACACGTGAACAACAGGAGCAAGCTCCATGCAGACAGCTCCAGGCAACGGGAAGAAACGTGACATACAGATGGATACACTGTCCACCCAGTGTAAGAGTCATGGGCCCACACTGGCTGGCAGTGAGGCAGATCCACAGGGTAGCAATAGTTATCACGAACGCTCTTTTCGGCTAGGGAAACTGTCTGTGGGTGGGAAAACTGTTTTGACTTTTCAAGCTTATTTCCACCAGAGGCTTCGATTTGCTCCTGAATTCAGTGCTTAAGCAGGTGGTTACAGATGGAGAGAGATGACTAAACTAACACTGGGACACAGAAGTCTGCAGTGAAGGATCAGGCATCTAGCTCTGCCCAGTCACTGCGCAACTCTGTTTTCCAATACCCAAAACTTACATTTGGTCTCTGCAACTGTTGCAGGTTCTTAAGTGATGCATTTGAAGCAAATCTGTTGAGTCTTACACACAATCTTTTACATAGAACGTTAGAGTTGTGTGTATTGTCTCATTTCTTTGTGCTTTTTTTCACATTAAAGCAGCAGTAAAAATAGCCAGTTTGGGAAACACCATTCAAAAACATGGTCTGTGTAGCAAAATGGGTAAACAACTGGGATTTGCTCATCTGTTCATTCTCCGTCCTTACCTGACGCCCACCAGATTTTCCCAGAAGACTGCAGTATTAGGCCATCTGCAGTACAGTGCTGATGTCCGGTCCCCTGTTGGAGTAATCATCATACTCACCCCAAGTACTCACAAACACACACCCAAGATAACTAGGAAGGTAGTTGCTTTTGAGATTGCTTAGGAAAGACTGTCTTATGCCCGTCAGCTTACCGAACATGGTTTTCCAAGTTCTTATTAAAAACCCACAAAAACCCTCATCTAAGCTTTGCCAAAAACCAGTGAAAAGGTTTGAAAACAAAACGCATTTTAGCACCAGCTGCATGGCTTCTGACCTCATTAACAAGTTCCTTGGTTGAAAAGATGAAAATCTGAGGGTTTTTTTTTTATTATTTTTTTAGTAAAAGAATTACTAGAGCAATTCTCTTTGTGAACATCAGTAATAAGCAGCTTTGCTCTTGCATTTCCCTGTTTTAAAAGGATCCTTCGGGAGGAATCAAAGAGGATCTCAGCCAAAAAGAGACTGTAATAACAGAGAAAGAAGAACTCTAATAGTACAAAGGAAGAACAAAATTCTGAGGATTGTGGGGAATCCTTCCTGGAAGGAACTCACTGGAAGAATGAATCATCTCAAGTGAACAAAGAGATGAATCAAAAAATAAAAGTAAAGAATTCAGTGTCAAGGGCTCATTGTGTGTGACCTCTCTTCTGAATCCAATTTAACTCCTAGTTTTACTGGGATCAGTTGCCATGGCTTCTTAAAATATTGTCACTTTTCCTTAAATAATGCCTTTATTATCCATAAAACTTCAAGGTGTATGTGACATGGCTAGCAGATAAAGATTTTTCTAAGAGAATCTGCAACAAGTTTGCAATCAGTTGCTCTCCAATTTACCCGTAGACAGCTCTATTCTTTCTAAGGGACATTAACTGCTCCCAGAAGGATGGGACTAACAATGAAAGAGCATTTCTATAGTGATCTTCAAACGAAATAATTAAAGCTAGGGGCAATGCCCCAAGGGGGACCAAGGGGCAGTTTGTGGACTTTTTAGTACCAAGCAATAGAAAAGGTAGAAATCAAGATATAATTTCATTCCAGTAAGAAAAATATCATACCTGACATACAAAGTCACAGGTGTTATTCAGAGTGGTTAGGTACCCTAACCACTCCATCCACATTATAAAATGCAGCTGGTGAAACTGCTAGACAACACTAATTTCTTCCTGCAAAGGCCAGATAAAGCAGAAATAATTCTGAAAATTTGAAAGCTTTTCTTACACAATTAGAGAAGGAAGATCATTTATTAATATTTCATTTCAAAAGCAGATTTCTGAAGTCTTTGTTCCAAACTTGTTAGTGCTAATAAGTTACTTTCCTATGTAAGCAGAGGAAAAAAAGGTGAAAACTTACAAAATGAAGGAACACCCATTTGAACAGGAGGCAAATGAATCACTGCAGTGAAGAATACAGCACTGAAAGAAGAGTGGGGATCTCCTAACCTCACCCTCTCACCTGTCACACAAGCCAACAAGAGTTGGACAATTTCAAAGTACTGGGCCTCTTACATTTTACAATTATTTGCTAAAAACTGCAGTTGATGACAGATGGCTTGTTTGCAATCCAGGCTGCAAACGTGTAATTAAATACCTGCGCTGAAGAGATTTAAAATGAAATATTAACTTCTCTACTTCACAGTTCTTGCAAATAAACAGCACTCAGCATGCAACACGCTCACCTCATGAGGCCGTCAGTTGGCCTTCACTGATGAGGAATTAACAAGAAGACACAGAAAGTGAAACAGTGTACGTTGATACTTCACAGACAGAGTTTAATCTGCTGGGGCTAACATCTATTGGGACGGCAATTAAACCCTCTTAGTGGAAGAGGATTCTCGTGGAAGCATGTTCAGTGCTAGATCACCGTTTCTAATAGAGTCCCACCTGCATTTTGTAGTTCTTGGACCTATTTTCTTGAGCAGTTTACTTAGACTACCTGAAATCGGTGAAGACCACTGATGAGACAGGCTACACACATTCAGGTTTTTGCCAGCTGCAGCTCCCTCCTCTGTCCCAGCAACATCACCTACAATAGGAAAAGGAGCTTAAAGCTACATACAAAAACAGTAGCTTGGAGGTCAGGATGGTAGATCTGAGATGCAGCCCACTCCTTCACTTGCACCTGTAAACCACAGCTGAGCTATTATTACTTAAAGCAAACTTCTTTGAAGATGCCAAGTAAAGTTTAATTCTCAGGTTTTTAGGACAGAGCAAATTTTTGATAGAACTGCAATACAGTGCAAATCAAATCTAAGTCTCACTTAGCGACAAGAGGAAAACATGGGATCCCAGATACCAGGGTGCTGGTTTTAAAGAGATCAACCTGTTTGCAGGGAGTGGAAACTGCCACTCCAGCTGGACAGCATGGGATGCAGTTAACAGTAAGTGCTTCACAGCTCCCTTGTTAAAAGGACTTTATTTACAGAAAAAATGACTTGTCAATTCAACCACTAAAGTATGCCAAAACTGTTTCCCTTATAAACAACTGAAGAAGTCAATTCGCCTTTGGACATCAAACATGAGCTCTCTGTGACACTGCTGGAAGGGCCCTGCACAAAGTAAACCTGATCACTGCTGGATATTTGGTTTCATTTAACTTTCATTTAACATTGGGCATTCATTACCAAACAGAAGCCCTCATTTGAGATCCTGGAAGATCATATTAGAAAGCAAATGAGATGAACCAAGTCCCAAAGAGAGGGAAGTGTCAGCATGTTTTCCCTTTGCTGCTTGCAACATGATGAAATTTGAATGGCAAGCAGCGCCACCAATATATTTTGAACAACTATTAAACACCGAAGCTATAATCTTTTAATTAGTTTCCTCACAGCAAAATGGAGCAAGCAGTGTTCAGCACCACTCTGTATCTGGCAGATGGCTTTACCATTCAAGATAATGAAAAAAAATTAATTTTCATTGCGCCTACCCACTGTACACAAGGCTCAACACTGAAACTGCTATCTATCCCATTATAAGGTGCAAGATTACATATTAATAAAAACATGTGCCATCTCCACAGATGATGTTCTCATTTCTATTCCAGCCACTCTCAGATGTTGTGTCAAGACAAGGGGCCAAGTGCAGACCCACATGCCATGCCCTGACGCGTGACAAGAGTTGCAAATTTACTTTATAAAGCATCTGGTAAAAGCCTGCCTGAAAGGCAAGTCTTTCTGTGGCCGAAAGTCTGCCTCATCACTGGCTGGTTTGTGTTGAGTTCCTCCAACCCTCGACCACAGCAGGACGTGCCCTCCACGCCCGGCAACCGGCCTTGCACACTGTCTCATTTGCCTTCTGACGTGAGTCAGTTCCAGAATATTTTGCTGCAACAAGAATTTTGAAGTGTTTTAAGCAGATTCAAATAACCCACCACCTACTCACTTCCCCTGTCATGTCAACTTCTGTCAGTTTAATAAACTCCAAACGCCCTCTGTAGTGGCTCCTCAACTGTCACAAGCAGAGCCCTAAATATCTGAAACAGAATCACTTCCTCAAGCTCTGGTAAGTCAAACATGACTTCATTTATTTTAGTTTAAACATGAAGTGAGTCTGTATAATTTTAAAGAGTATATAACTGTGTATAACTGTGCTCAGACATTATAGAAATTATTTAAAACCACAAAAAAAAGGGATTTTTACAAAGTCTATGTTTATTAGTCAAATTTGTTACTGTAAATTAATAACAATATTTGGATTGCACCAAGGTCATTGGGTTTTAATCCTACGAAAAATGTCCTCATGAACATAAATAAGGCCTATCAATTAAGGTCAACAGGACTAAGTAGAGAGATATCAATGTGCACCAACTGTGGAACCAGTTTTATATGCAGTGTCAAGATGGTTTGGTGTCCTGATTTCAGCTGAGATAGAGTTCATTTTCTTCCTAATAGCTGGTATAGTGCTGTGTATTATGTTCAGGGTAAGAACAATATTGATAACTAAAACATTAAGTAGTCCTTACACGAAGTCAAGGACTTTTCAGGTTCTCATGCTCTACTGACTGAAAAGCCTGGGGATACACAAGAAACTGTGAGGGGTCACAGCCAGGAAAACTGACCCGAATGGTCCAAAGGGCTATTCCATACCATATGGCATCATGTTCAGTATATAAGCTAGGGGGAAAGCTGGCTGGGGGCAACTGCTCAGGAACTGGCTGGGCATCTGTCTGTGGGTGGTGAGTAATTTCATTGCGCATCGCTTGTTTTGTATATTATTTTTATCATCATCATTACTATTATTATTATTACTACTATTTTATTTTATTTATTTTATTAAACTGTTCTTATCTCAACCCACGAGTTTTTTTCACTTTTACTCTTCCAATTCTCTCCTCCATCCCTCTGGGGTGGACTGAGCGAGCAGCTGTGTGGTCCTCGGTTGCCAGCTGGGGTTAAACCATGACATTCAGTTATCAATACGGAGCAGTAGAAGCAACACTCACAGCTAGGAATCTTATTTATAAAAGAACCCACAAACAAAATGTGAAGCACAGCAAAGTTCAATACAAAAAAGAGAGTAAACCTAAACCATCCCCAAGAAATGCTGACTTGTTTTTTACCAAATGGCAGCCTATTCTGCCTTAAAATACAAGCTTTGAGCACCTTACAGGTAGCAATTCATCTCATTAAGTTCTCTTCTTAAATCCTGGGGAAGAAAAATGTGGTTCAGAATTGACAATCATTCATAAACGCTCAGATGCACAGGAAAAATATTCAATCCTAAAGAGAAATGCAATAATTCTTTCCGTCTTTACAACACCTTTGTCCTGGCTTAACTTCCTTGGAATTACTCTCAGCTGGCATCAGCATAACAACAGAAACAGAACTGCAGTACATTGGAAGAGGTTAATACAAACGCATTAACTGTTCAAAAAACCCTGATGTGTGGAAGTGGCAAATTGGTATAAATCAAAAGGTGTGGTTTGCAGGCGAGAGGCATAGTTTTGGTAGAGATGTATATATGCTATACGCTGGAAGAATGATGGGATGGCCAGAAGGAAGT
Source organism: Eurypyga helias (assembly GCF_000690775.1). Lineage (NCBI taxonomy): Eukaryota > Metazoa > Chordata > Aves > Eurypygiformes > Eurypygidae > Eurypyga > Eurypyga helias. The sequence continues at coordinate 33,145 of NW_010251107.1, forward strand.
GTCTAAACCCAGCATTTCAGGGCTTTAATTCAAAGACTTGTATTGCCAAACTTTACATTTTAGGAAGCACTTAACTGTGTCTTGCCTTTCTCTCACACTCACTCCTGATAGCAAAGAGAGGGGAGTTTGCTCCAGGGCCACAATTATTTTATACAGAAATATTAATGAAAAGGAGCAATTACTTAAAAAAAAAAAAAAAAGAAGGCACACAAGTGGAGTTTGGAAAATGGAAATTACGCAGCTGAAATATCTGAAAATCATGTTTGGTATAATCAGCTGTGACAGGGGTTCATTTTATGTGTTCATTTAAAACTTTGACTCAGGAAATGCTTTAACCCTACCTGTCCGGGGGTCACACTACTGGTTCTGCATCAGGCATCCCACACACGCTGACGGTCATTCACTCAAGTTTGTGTCCAGTTCAGGGGGCTTCCAGGTGGATTTCACTGTTCACGTTTCACCCTCGATTCACTGCGTTTGGGAAATACCGTGATTGAAAGGCCAAGCCAAATTTAGCCGCTTCATTATACTGAGAGTAGGCCGCTGTTTTTCCCGGCACAGTACTGGACAAGAGGAACATGCACTGCCCAACATGCCCTTGGTTTCCAGCTTCTGAGAATCCCCTTTGGAAATATTTGCTGATGTAAAACATTGACAGAACTAAGGCTGCGCCAGTCCTGCTGCCCACCCCTCTCCCCGCTGAACAAACATGCGGTGCTGCCTTGCCACGCTCCACCCAGCCTGGCTGGAGAATTTACCAACCGGGGCGCCGTGCCGCTCGCACGCTGGGTCTGCATCACCTCTCCCACAGCGAGCACAAAGAGCCAAACACGCATTTTCTCCCCCTCCTCAGCAAGTGACACCTTGCTGCATTTCATTTGAGTTGTTCTGGGCGAAGGCATGTCACCAACAACTGGAACCAGTGCCTAATAAATATTGATCAAGCATTTAATTGGAATCTTATTGAAAAGCACTTTCACCAGCACAGCTGGCAAGAGCCCCCCTGAACAAATTCTGGCTACTTGCCAAGGACAACATAGGCAGAATTGTAATTATTTAGCAGAGGCTAAGGACCATACACGTGTAAACATCGCGGCTGAAGCCTGAGCTTTTCAAAGCATCTACTTAATAGACTGAAAATATTTGGGAATTCTGCCTAAATTTCCCTCCTCTTGTAATTTTTGAGCAGGTGCTGGTTATTTCTTAGTGCACACACTGCATGCTAACCAGATTCAGACACTGCTCCTGAGCTAAACTAGCACCCCGGGAAAGCATTCCCTCCAGCCTCTGCATCCCAGGTCACCTCATCGATAGTTAGAAAAAGAGTCCTTTAAAACCAGGAATGGATGAAAGCGTTCATAAATATTGGTTAACTATCATTTCCCTTTACTTAATTTGACACTGATGGGTCTCTGCCTCGCTTTCTTTTCCTCAAAGCATTGCTATTTGCTGAGTTAGGAAAAAAATCCAGCCTCTTCCACCACACCTTGATCCTATTCTTAAATAGCCATTTGCCAAAGTCTAGTAACTCCAACGGAGGAAGGCATTTGTCCAGAAATCACACTTACTTGGAAGACTTCGAGCACATTCCACAAACCAGTATCACTGTTTTCCACTGGCTGCACAGCACCAGGTGCCCCTAGGAATACTTGGCTTATGGGTGGCAATTACAGCCTTTGTAAGAGCAAAGTGTGGGATTTAACAACCTTCCCACTGGTATTAAATACATGCCTCTAGTCTAAACTACTTTTGTGCTAGTCCTTAATAATTTCCCATGTAATCTTACGTTAATTATACTCATTGAAAGAAGAGACTGGGCACTTTTTAGTATGCACTTAATCAGCAATCTTTTCTGTAAATTCATCTGTGTATTTTCCCACTTGAAACCCTTGCACTAAGATGCTGGTTGGCATAAGTATTCTTTGGATGATTTCCTTAGAGCACACATTGATGCGGAAATGTGAAGAATGTGCTCCTCAGCAACCAGAGGCCTTCATCCAGGACAAAGAAGATGGCCTTATACTGAATAGTACTTGGTGAAAGTGAACCAGAATTTTGAAAAGAACATCCATTTGGATAAACGAATGCCTTCATTTTTAAATTAATATAATTTTGCTACCCGAAATCTCTTCTTCCAACTGACAGCTACTTCAGTTTTGAAGTGAAGAAATTCTCATTTATATTGGGACCACACAAAATACTTTTCCCAATGTGTTTATTCTTAGACAACCTTGTTCTTACTAATTTATCCAAGCCTAGTACGACAACATATTTCAATCCTACAGTCAGAGATGAGAAATAAGGCCGTATGACTTAGGAAAATCACACTGAGTGGTAAACAACAGAAACTTAAGGCAATCATTCTGCACGAGATTCGAAAATGTCAGAAAAGCTACCCAGGCGCAGTCTAAGGGGATGAGCTGCCAAGTAAAAAAGTAACAAGAATAAGCCAAACTTCCCAGGAAGCCAGTGTCACGAATTCCTTCCTTAGCAATGCCCACAGCACGTCCCTGCTCCGTTAATGCCACCTGCTGGTAATCCCAAAGACGTTATTCTCTGTGTTGGCTCCCTGGGGGACTTCCTGACGAGGACCAAACTCGGAGCACCAACAGGGCCAAAGAACATTGTATCTGGCACGAGAAAAGACCTTATGGGCAACGCCTACGGAGATCCTATGGATGCCAGTCCCATCCATGCATCCTCATGAAAGAGGATGGTTGAATGAAGACCTACTAGATCCTTCATACCTGTGTGTAACACACTCACCAAGCTCTAGGGCTGCTAGGAAAGATCAGCTAAGCACATTTTTGAATAAATGCGATTAACCAGGGACTTCCAGTTAATTAACGCTGACATCAAGCTACTCAGAACAGGAGCAAATTTGACCTCTTGTAATTGGCCTGACAGATCAGACATTTTTTCTCAAAACAAAACATCAAGTGAAAAAAAATGGCAAAATTTCTGAAACCAAGAAAAACACTCAACCTATAAAGTTAAAATGAAAATATCCCCGTCGAAAGCCTTACTAGTGTCAAAGTTGTCACTGTATGTCAATGCAGAGAATCACAGCAATGCCTTTTTCAAGAGTATCAAAATATTCTGCCCAGTTCTACAAATGTGAAACAACTAGCTGAAGCTGAATGCATCAAAATGTGTTATATGGAGCATGCTAACTGATCCACCACCGGTCAGTTTGAACTCGCATGTGAAAACACAACGGAGGTGCCAGGCTAATGTGCACTGAGAAGCTGCGAGCACAGCACTGCTGTGACTATGACAAGATCCACCCAGATCTTTACTGTATCTTCATGACCATTATTTCATAGAATCATTGGGTTGGAAGGGACCTTAAAGATCATCTAGTTGCAACCCCCTGCCATGGGCGGGGACACCTTCCACCAGACCAGGTTTCCTCTAATAGTTCCTTAGCACTCTGGCTCTAGTTTATCCAATCTCTCTATTTACACAGATCACTCAAAACTTTATCCTCTCCTTTCTTTCTGAGGCTAAAACTGTTGTCTCCGCTGGATGACTATGCACTGCTGCTGACACAAAGGTGATCTCCAGAAACGGTGATGTACAGTGTAGAGTATGTTACAGGTGGCCAAAGACTACTGCTGTACCAAATGAACTCCTTGTAGGTGGAGAAAAATCAGGTCCAGGCAGCAAAGTATCAGTAGATTCTGATGTCCCTGCACTTTTCAAAGGTAGTTCAAAAATGTAGGAATTTGTTCCCAACCAATTAACTAATTGACTGACAGTGTTGGAACACCATCTGCATTCAGTGTCAGGCTGGGGACTTCCATTGCCACCACTGTCATTTTAATGTCACATACCTATTCTAGCATCAGTGTAACTCAACAAGTATTTGAAATAACACTTGTTTGAACTGATTTAAAAGAAAATATTTACAAGTTCATGTCAACACTACTAAGCCTGTTGATGTCCACTGTATCTTCCTTACGCTGTACTATGACAGTTCTTCAGGCACTCACTTCCTGGCCACCACAACTACTTCACCACAGCTCTAGAACTGCTGAGAATTCCCCTCCTAAGCCAATCCCAAAAGAATTTTAAAGCATGGAAAAGTTTCTTCACAGTCTTGTATTTTGCAAGATCTGCACTTGGTAACTAAGAGGAATGGACACTTTTTTAAGCAGCAATTTCAAAATCCCCTACAACTACAGTCAAATGAAAAGTAACAGGACATAGTAAAATATGAACTATGACAAATAATGACTGGAAGTAGAAAGGAAATTCCATGCACTGTCAATCTATTCCTTCTAACGCGTATATTTTCAATGAAATACCATTTCAGTGGTACTCTGAGCAGAGGCAGTACCTTTCTATCAAGGTCGAGTGACTAACACTTATTCCTTGGAGGGTATGCCTCAGCACTCTGAAAGCTGGTAATAGCAGCTTTGTTATTTATGAGCAGCAGTTTGCATGGTGCTAATATTGCTAGGGAAACTCTAAGAATTAAAGAGAGTTTCTTTAAAAGACAGATCTTTTCCTGGTGGATCTCAACCCACCTTTCATGTAGAGTTCCTCCAGAGTTCCTCACTGCCTCAGAAAGTCAGAAATGAAAACTGAGCTTGGCAGAGAGCAAAGTGTGGGATAGCCCACAGCACGGGAATCACTCTGAACTTCCAGCTTTTCATGGCTTCATTTACATTTCTGCCACTGCTCACAACACACCAACCCTCAGCATGTACCTCTAATGCCTGCGCCTGCGGGAAGTCAACAGAGGGCTATTTCCTATCACGTCAGTAGACCTGACAAGGATTCCCCTCACACTGAAAGACAAATTTATATGTACACGGTAGCTTTATGTACCTTCATCCACCGACTTGTGAGCTGTCTATACATTACTGGAACATCGGTTTACTCGTTCACAGCTACCTCTGTTATACAAACATGGATGCACCACTGCACACAAATGTCAAACTGCTGCTTACTGGGAAAACACTACACATACAGCAGAAGAGCAGGACAATTCTGGTCCCAGACCCATATATGCAACTCCATGCCAACCTCTTCTAGCCTTAATAGAGTCAGAATGCTTACCCAGTGCCACTGAGCAGCAGGAGGTGCCAGGGCAGGGTTAGCTTACCACGATATATAGGCAGATGCAAAGACTTGAGATTCAGTTTGTGCAAGAGTTGCAGTTGTCTCCGTGTATGGGTAGCTTCTCTGGACTTTTTGGAGCTTTCAGGAGCCACAGGGGTTCCTGCTGCCATTTCTTTTCCATATTATTGATGTGTTGCTTTTAATGTTCCCATTGTAGAAGAGCTCTGATGACAACAGCAACAGGGTCAGACGTATGTTCCTCAACTAATGGAGCTAAGCTGACTATTACATGTGGAGGATTAAATAATTATTTAAAGTTAATTTAACGGATATTGTCCTAATTCTAATTTTCATTTGCTCATGAACATGATCAGCTACTAAACATACCTAAAAGTTGCTCAAGTTGTTGTGTTGGATTAACTCTTCCAATTTCTCTGAGTATATTTTTGACTAAAGAAGCCATTTTTCTTCTCCTTTCCCCTCTCTCTGAGGAACCAAGAGGGAAAAAGCATGTGCTACAGTTTTACACTCACTCTGTCATGGAAATAAGGGAGGCACGGTTTTTGTTTTCCCTGCACAAATCAGCTTTTTCTGTACACAAACACCAATTACCTTCTCTTCATGTCTGAATATCAGAAAAATTATTTATATTTAGCAGACTCAGTATAACACTAGGAATAGAATAAGGCTTCAGAGGAAGACACAATGAACATCTTGTTCAAGACAGTCCAGTGTTTCTCAAAGCTTAATGCTATCAATCCATTTGCTTATAGAGAGAAGAGAATTAATTTCCTTAAAATTTCTGCTATTGTTTCAACCTAATGGGTTCTC
>NW_010251107.1:39064-50674 GCF_000690775.1 Eurypyga helias
AAAAGACTTGTGTTCTGTACATGTAATTCCTTCAGCAGATGCGACTTTTCTACACGTACTACACCATACTCAAGCAGATAACAAAGGACATAGTCTCTTATCTCCATCATGTGGAATCCCTCCTTCCCTATTCTAGTGTCACAAAAAATGCAAAGGGAAGGGCAGAGCGCAAGAAAGGTGAGGGAGATTTGCAAAATGAAGACATACCATGGGACTGGTGAGAGAGGAAACCACTGACTAAATATGAGGCTCCCAAAGGAAGAAACCCTAAAAATGGCCAGTAGGACAGGCCAAGAAAAGATCATGAGAGGAGATACATATAAGCATGAAGAAGAGAAGAAGAAAATAAGGAAGTAGTTTTATGAGGGGACAAACTCTGCTGCTGACTACTCCTGCATCCGGTCCTAAACACACAGCCATATCGTACCTAAGACACCACACTTACAGAAAATCAACTATCAGTGCCAGTCTCCCCGTCCCATTTCTGAGAAGAGCCTTTGGATTCCACAATGGAATTGTTTGGGTTTGATTTACAAAACCTCTACTTTGGGGAAACAGTTTTAGTGCAGTTGTATTGAACCCAGAAGAGTGCCAGACAGTGGAGAACATTCCAGCTAAACCTAAAGTGAAAATGTCAATAAGATATAAAACCGCTTCCCTGAAATTTTTCTGCTCATGAGGTTTCTGTTAAAATTGTGCAGTATGCACTGTAGATATCTTACACCAGGCTGTGCTGGGTTTTTTTTCCAAGTACATCAGTTACCATGTTGTCTGGAAAAAGACCAAGTACAGCTGACAGATTAGGACATCCCATGACAGGACTTGACTCTTCTCAAGCCATGACAGGTAAACAACACATTTCAGGAGTGGGAGAACAGCCCTCATTCACATTCTAGAAGACACCAGCAAGTGAGTTTTAGTTAGAAGTACTGTAATTATCCACTTTTCAACAGATAATTATCAGTGTTGCTAATTAAAGATAGGTAACTGTACAGGAGTTTGTAATTATGTGAGATAACCTTTGCATCAAAAATAAGACGTGGCCTGTGCTTCCTCATTTGTGTTGCACAGCCACATAGGTTCACAGCATACCAAAAACATTTCACCTCTACCTAGCCACATCAAAAACAGAGGTATGGGAAGAGGATCATACCCCTTGCAAAACTTACTTCACTCAGGGAACTAGCACACATGCTAATTTGGGTGACATAAGCAGTATCTACAAAAAAGAGTTTGACAAGCTGGTGGCCATCAAGCATTTTCTAGTAGGAAAATCTAGAGACACTCTACAAAGATCAACAACTACATAAACGAAGCTTCAACCACATGGGTCAAGCCTATTTCAACAAATCTAGCAGCCCTGAGGAGAAGGACTTGGGGGTACTGGTGGATGAAAAACTGAACATGAGCCAGCCGTGTGCGCTGGCAGCCCCGAAAGCCAACCGTATCCTGGGCTGTATCCAGAGCAGCGTGGCCAGCAGGTCGAGGGAGGGGATTCTGCCCCTCTACTCTGCTCTGGTGAGACCCCACCTGGAGTGCTGCATCCAGTTGTGGAGCCCTCAATATCAGAAGGATATTGACCACTTGGAGCGAGTCCAGAGGAGGCCACAACGATGATCAGAGGGCTGGAGCACCTCTCCTATGATGAAAGGCTGCGAGAATTGGGCTTGTTCAGCCTGGAGAAGAGGAGGCTCCGAGGAGACCTCATTGCAGCTTTCCAGTATCTGAAGGGGGCCTACAAGGGTACTAGGAGAGGACTTTTTACAAGGGCCTGTAGTGACAGGACAAGGGGTAACAGGTACAAATTGAAAACAGGGAGGGTTAGATTAGATATCAGGAAGAAATTCTTCACGAAGAGGGTGGTGAGGCACAGGAACAGGTTGCCCAGAGATGTTGTGGATCCCCCTCCCTGGATGTCTTCAAGGCCAGGCTGGATGAGGCTTTGAGCAACCTGGTCTAGTGGAAGGTGTCCCTGCCCATGGCAGGGGGGTTGGAACTAGATGACCTTTAAGGTCCCTTCCAACCCAAACCATTCTATGATTCTATTGGGCATCACTTTGAGGAATAGAGCCTCTGGGAACTGGCAGTGCAGGTATTTCATCTTAACCTCCTTTACAATACTTTCTACAGTCTTGAGCCAGCCTGCTTTCGGGGACAAACCCTTCACGAGATGAACTTTAGCTTGGCCATGCGGCCAAGCATAACCCAGGCAAGAGAAATCCCAGGCAATCACTTTCCTAAACAATCCCAAATTTCAGGGGCATGAGTGAAAGCATGTATGCCAGGGAATGATCTGTGCGATCGGCAACATAAAAATTATGCAGAAAATTTACTTGATGAGAACCAGAGCTGCACTTTCCAATTAACTATTTGTTCTTCATTGCCTGACGAGCCTGTCCTCAGGGCTATCCACTTTGGTTGGTTTATTCCCAGAATGAACCTGTCCTTGTGTGCTTATGACCGTTCCTTCAGTTCCTAGGCAATTTCTCTCCTTCCTTCAGCACAGCAATAGGAAAAGACAATGATTGCTTCAGGACAGCAGCAGAGCAAGGTAATCGTGAGCAGTGATGAAGGAATGTGGACGGGAGGTGTTTCCATGGCAACAAGGGTGAAGGGGAGGGGGCAGAGAGCTTTCCAGGTTTGGGAAAGCAAGCAAATCTTTCATCACACTCAAAACACCCAACCTTGGTTCTACTCTGAGCAGCCCTTGTGAATCTGGGGCGAGAGGCAAGACTTAAAACAGCATTTGGCCCCTGAAGCTGTTACGTTATGGCAAAGGTTAAAGGATGGAGAGCAGCGAGCAATAATAAAGAAATTCAAACTGGTGCTCAGATCAACGTCTTCAGCAGAAATTCATGCTAATGAATTTTGCAGTGGATTCATAAATCCATTCTGTTCAGAAGAACTTATAAAAACCTCATTCCTGTTCTTTTCTGAAACAAAATGTTTGATATCACATTCCTAAGTACCGGCTATATTTGCCCTGTACATGTCGTGTAGACACTCTACAGCAAGTATTTCCTTGCCAAATCTGACCCCAAGATTATACCAAAAGATTATATTGGCTGACCAATATAATGTGACTATACCATAAAGGGGAGCACCAATTTTCACTTCAATGTATAATAAAATAGCAAGAAGGCTGCAATGTTTTTTCCAATTTAAGATGAAAAACTCACTGCTAGGGTGAGTGTACGTGTATGCTTAAATATAAAGAAGCTGTTAGCCTAAAGGATAAACCACATGAACTCCACAAGTTGGTGGAAGATTTACAGAGAGGCAAAGCTGCCAATTGACAGAGATCATCTCCTGGGGCATGCAGTCTACAGCCGTTATAATTTCTGAAAGAGACTGTGGGAGTGCTATTAGAGGGAAGTGTCATTTGGAGTAAAGGAACAAAACGCAAGGAATTCTGTTTGAATACGTAGGTCTGCTGATGGCAGATGTCTCTGCTGGTCAATACAAATACATTTTTGAGGAAATAATGGTAGTTCTAATGTCAAAGTAAAGGCTGATAATAACAGCAAGAAGATGCAAATCTTTCCCCTTCCGAGGGGCATGATACTGCTGACAGTGATATACGTTATAATCCCTCCCCCAGCTTCTTAGGGAAGTTGAGCGTGACAGATAATCTCACACTGTGTTTTGGAGGAGCAGATACATTCACCTGATGAACCACAAAGACCCTTCTTGAGGTCATGGCATTTTTTTGCACAACACATCACAGCTGCAGTCATTTGCACTTTTCAATTGGTTTCTGACTCCCTCTGCAACCAGCCTCAGCAGCAAACAGAACACAGTCCCGACTGCTTTCAGAACAGAAAACAATGGCCTAGGAGCAGGAGGTGCATGGCATTAACCCACCCATCAGTGTTGCCCAGGGAGGCCTGCGGGCTGCTGGGCGGATCAGACAGCAGCCTACAGACACAGCTATGCTATGCCCGACGCGGCCTGCCCCTGGCCCACACTCACCTAGGGCAGGAAGACCCCTCTAGTCCTGTAGCCATAGAGTATTTTGCACACACATCCCCTGTTTTGTCTCCCCCTCAGCAGCTCCCAACTGTGCCAAGCCCAACTGCGCTGGAGGCTCTGCAGGTCTTTGGAGCAAACTCTGTAGATGCAAGTGCCCCGTTAACATCACACGCTCGGAGCAGCTCCGTTATCAGAGGCACACAGTGCCTTCCCAGGCATCTTACACATCAGAGTACTGCAGGCTCTGGGAGAAGAGATTTATGTTTAACCTCTCATTTCCTGTATCTGGCCTTTGCTACATTCCACTTGCTGGTGAATGTGTAATACAGCCAGGGGAATGGCCCCTGTCAGCTTCAGTCAAATATGCAGGAAAGCGTCTGATTCTTCCGGAGAAGACACATCATCCACTGATGTAAGGTGAGGGAAAATCTGGAATGACAGACTTGTCTGAGGCGCGTGACACGGAGACACTTGTGTGTGAGGCTCGATGTGCCACTGGGAAGGTGACAGGGCACAAGCACGGCAGCTGTGGACAAGCGGAGATGATCCCTAGCTTTCTATCTCCCACTTAACGCCCAGAGAGCTCTTTTCTGGCGCTGTATTCACTCCCAGCAAGACTGAAATTACCTGGATTGAACTGTTATGAAGAACCTTATCAGAAATAAGACCCATCAGACCCGAAATGATTACTTTCTTAGACAAGCCGAGGACTCCCCTTCCTGTAACGCCCCAAATGGTAATCCTGCAATTTAACAGATGATAGGGCTTGCAGAAACAGGCGTTTTCACTTATGAAATGGTCCCTGACAGTTCCTGCACTCTCATTAAGAGCATGTTTCTATTCACTGTGGGGTGGGTTCCTCCTAAATTGGCAGGTTAATACACTTTCAGACCTTTCTAAATAAATCTTTCACTTTTCCTTATTCAAATCTCAGTCCCAAAGGAGATTTTCTGTTACCAGCCTCTTAACAGTGGTCTGCATGAAAACAATGCGGTGACTGCAGCCAGATGGTCTGGCAGGAGGATTCAGTCAGCACCCCCAGCAGATTCTGTGGAGCGAGGACTTCACTTACACGTTGCAGTCACGGGATGGTATTGTGCCGTACAAACATATGCATTTCGGGTAGGATGCGTCGGCTGAGAGCAAGCACAACCAGAACTAAACACCACAGATTAGTGTTGGTCAGCAGTGGGATTAGCATGGGTATATCTCCAGGTCTATTACACTTCGGGCACATCTAGAACCAAAACCAAGTACACCACAGTGATGTCTGAACAAGTAGTCACCACCCAAGGGACAAAACCAGAAGCCAAATAATATCATTAGCATGGTGTTGGGCCCGAAATCAGTAAGCCTGCTGATTGCATCTGATTTTAACCAAACCACTGCAAGTGGACATGGCACCACAATCCACCCTGACTCCCCCACTTTGCAAACCATTGTGAGTTAGTCTGGTTTGCAAGGTGGGGGGCACTGATAGACCACTTCTCCAAGTGACACTGCTTGGCGGCACTGCAGTGGTCACCAGGCTTCCCAGGATGTGAGGACTGTTCCTGCTAAAGGCTTCCCTGAGCACGGCCATGCTGAGCATTAATGCTTGCTAGACCTCATCCCTACAGCTTAGAGCTGATGTCTCCAAGACGAGGCACTGGGTGTTACCGCTGGTATGCTTTTCCTCCCATTTAGGATCATCAGACCAAAGATGACCTTGTAATGTCTGTGCTACAGAAGAAGCCCTACAACAACTGTCCTTGGCACAGCAAGATGGGGAAGCAGTCCCTTAACAGTTTGGAAGATTTCTGAGAAGCAAATTCCTAGGGAGCCCTTGGGGATTACAAGGTGTTACAGTGGCAAAACACAAGCAGAATGCAGAAGTTTTAGAGGAGGGATTATGGTAAGGGTGGGGGAGCACCAAAGAGGCCCAGAAAGCACCTTCTGGACACTGGTTTGCAGGACAAAGAGGATGGACAGGTGGATGGAAATGGGGAAAAGTTCATCACCCTACTTTGAACATGAATTCCATTCCTAACTTGTATCCACATGGCAGTTATGAACACTGACTACAATGCCGCGGGATACACTATCCCCTAGGCAGCAACCTGTTCAAGCCATTGCTTAAGGTGAGCTGGAGGTTGGACTACTTGGACAAACTGATGGCTCCCATGTGCTTCGATACCTCTTCAGTTGGGATGGAAAAGAAAGGAGACCTGTTTCTCACTTACCCAGGCCACCACTGAGTCACATTTCCAAGCAAAACTAGTGGTGCTGAATACATTTCTGAAATGCCTCACTAGCTGTTCCAAATGATAACATGACAGCAAATCAAAGTGAAATATAAACTACAGTTGCCAAACTCTTCTGTGCAACTATCACCCTCTGTCTTGTTACAGAAAAAGAAACAAACACCAGCATTTCTGTTTGGGGGAAAAATACAACAAAGTGAAAGGTACCAAACAGAACGGATACAGGCAAACTGCCACGCACACTTCAAGATTTTGGGGCTTAATGTGGAACAAATGCCTTACTGAAAGAAGAACCACAAATTGTGAATTTCTGCATTTTTTTCACTTTGTCTTAAAATACTATCAATCCCACCTCAGCAGACAAACATACTGCTAGCAGCCTCACCTACCGCATGGATCATCTCTGCCTTGAGCCAACAGAGGTGGGCAAATGTTTTGCTTTTGCAGTGCTTTGGAAAACGCTGGAGATCAACTGGGAAAGGAAAATTCCCAGCTCAGGTGTCCCTCAGGCCATCAGCAAGCACAAAAGTGTCAGCAGAAGGGGCTTGCTGAGCTGTTTGTGCCAAGTGCTGCAGCAACACTTTCAGGTGCAGAACCGCTTGGGCCAAGCAACCGAAATGCCCTTGGTCCACATTCCGGCTTGTTCAGTTCGCACAAATGTCAGGCCAGCAGGGAGATGTGCTTTCTCGCTCTAATATTTTGGGAAGTCTAGGCCTCAGGAAAAAGGCAGAAATTGATCACTTTAAGAGTGTGATGTCCAAACTTTGCCAGCCCACGGGAAGTAGCACGTAGCCAGTAACTGATGAGCTGTTGCTGCCCGTCACAACAGGCCTTCTCTCCCTTTAACCTAGGCAGGGGCAGCAGCAGCTTCCCGCAGCCGCAGCCAGTGGCTGACCACAGGACACTGGCGGGAGCTGGAAGGAATGCTGGGGCTGTGTTTGGTGCAAGCCGATTGACATGTCTTCTCCTGGGCTGATCCAGCAATTTCTGGGCATTGTTTGACCTGCGTTGAGAGGCTGAAAATTCTGTTCTGAGTAATCAGAAGATGGATCTCATTCTATACAACTTTTTCTTGATTCAGTAGCTGAAGGACGAAGAACTCAATCTCAATTTATAATTCTAGTTCCTTCCACTATTACTCAAAATGAATGAAAACGACAGCTTTTGTTCCAAATCCTGAAGTGCTTCAAGCCTTTAGATGACCTTCATGAGAAGTGCAAGATAGCCTGACTATAGTCATCACAACTTTTCCAGTTCAATTGTATCTTGTATAAGTATGCTATTTTATCAAGTATTTTGTGGCAATGAATTAGTTTAAACTTTTATTTTTTTAAAAAATAAAGTGAGATGGCTGTATCATAGGATGAAGGGAGACATCAGTTCAATGCCCTGTTCTGAAAAAGTCAGGGATATCTGGGATGAAAAATGATGTAAGCACAAGAACCTCTCTGTGTGAGTCAGAGGACGAGCAAGAGAGCACATGTATCTGGGTGTCCCACACAAAACTGTACTGTAATTCTGAAAATATAAGTTATGGCAGTTCCAAATTTACATTAAAAAAGGGTTCATATTGCTCCACAGCAGAACTAACATGGATTTCAAAACCTGAAAAGCTGCTGAAATTGCAATTGCTGCCCTTTCATCAATGAGATACTGACATCAAAAAAGAGGAAAATTGTCACGTCCTCGTAAGCAAAACTGATTGCCTCAGAGGGTGAATGTACTACAGAAACAATCATTTTTGTTGCATCATTCTGTGAAGTAGAAGTCAAAGATCATGCTCCTCTTTTTAAAAGGGAAAAAAAATAAAAGGATATTTTTAAACAAACAGGAAAACTACAAAAGATAGTTTTATATTACACCTGGTGACATGAGGTACCATGGACACATTGAACATAGGTAACATTTACACAAACCAGCCCTAAGCTCAGAGCATTGTCTGACACAATGAAGAGCTCCTGCGCAGCCAGGTCTCTCCTGAACCACGGCCTGAGCGAAACTCCTGGGATGGCCAGGGTATTTCCCTCCATTTATTGCATCATGGATTATCACCGTGTAACAGCCTTCTGACCTTAGACGCATTAACCTGAGCTGCTCTCAATCACAGCAAGGTTCAGGGAGCAATTCTAATCCAAAGTTTGTCTCCTTGCCTTAGCTGGGCACTGCCTACTATGGACAGCTTGGCTATAAAGGTATGGGACTAGGATTCATGAGATTTGTTCTCAGTTCTCAGTTCCGCTACAAGTTTCCTGAGCACATCATTTCATTAGAGCTTTCGCCTTCTCTAAGCATATGCTAAGTGCCTGAACTGTAAATTCCCCAAAGCAGGACCACCTGACACTGTGTACCCGTAACAGCTGGCAGAGGGTCCGTGACAAGCCGCAGCTGGACGCCAGTGCAATGCTGCATTACAGACGTGAAGAAACCAAGCAAGCACCTCCCAGACAGCGCACCCCGACCGGGCGTCTTGCCCACTGTTCCACTGGCAGTCACAGGCTGAACGCAGTGAGATGCCCTGAACAAAGAGTCAGGCTCACAGCTTTAGAAACCTGCTTTTTACATGAGGATATGCAAGGAAAGTGTCCAGGACCTGATGCAACCTCCCTGGTTCAGCCTGCCTCCGCTGTATCCATCACATATTCCCTTTATAACGAGCCGTCAGGAAAAACAACACCCAGCATTTTTGATTAAATGCTTTTCAAGCTCTTTAAGTCCCTAGCAAGTGAGTTAGTTTGGTCTGTGATATTGCATTATACAAGAATGACTGATTGAAACAAACATTTTCCCCTTTCACTCCACAGCTATTTCCACAAGTATTTTGATTCTGGCAAGAACTATGACATTATTGATTTGCTCTGCACTGCTTGGTCTGGAGCCTCATCTGCAAAAGCATTATTCTTTATCGCTTCAATAATTTCACTGAGTGCACAGAGCTCCATTGGATTTTTTTTACTTAGCGTTTAGTGATTCTTTAAATTTTTTATGTACTCTGAAGCTGAATATCAGCCATTTGCAGAAATGCACTGGAAGGTAACCAGAAATTCAGACATCTCCATAGGCATGGGACTACTGCTCTTGCTGATCCAAAGTTCCCCTCCGAGGTTTTGCATGGTGTGGGGCATTGATAGCACACTGCATTTATGCGAGATTTAAAGTGATAAGGAGGACTGGGCAGGGAAGAGAAACTGGTTCTGAATTCAGAGCAGAACCAATTTCTGGGCTCAAAGGGTTCCTGATCAGTAGAAGTAAAAGTAGTGTTTGATGCCTAAGCCAGACCCACAGCAGGTCATAGCAATGGGTCTCTGAAAGCACCTTTATTTTATTTCTTTTCCTCCTGAAGCCCTCTCTTTATGGTGCTGGATGCACAGCAAATGCCAGACCACTGACAGATCTAAGGGTGCCTTGAGTGTACATTTTTGGCATACTTCCAACTGTGGATCTGCTCGTGTAGCCTGTGAACATGTGGGGACTCTGAATACAGAATTTGCACTCTGACACAATATGGAGTTTGGCTGTCTGCTATACTCTTTGGTCTCTGCATCGAGACAAACATCTCATGAGAAGCCAAGACTGCAGCTGGTGCACTGCTAGCAACGGGTGCCAAAAGGGTGCATAGGAGTTCAGGGTAATGCCTTAAAAACCCCACATGATTTGAGCATCTTCTGCTCTTTGAGAGGTGAACAGTAAACCCAATGGGATTGGAAAATGGGTGCTTGGAGAAGGAACATCTAGTCAGGCTGAGGAGTTCATCTGAGGAGCCACTTCCACACAGAGGAGATAAAGACCGACACGGCTCAGAAACCTGCTGAGGCTCCAAGCAAAGACAGTGCTGTAGCCCACTCAAACTAAGGGAAGCCCAAGAAAACACAAATACAGCGCAGCATGACTTGAAGGAGCTTTGGTCCAGCGTTTTTGTAACAGGCCAAGATCTACCAGGAGAACCACTGATCACTGCTTATTTTCCCAGGCTGTTTCCTTGTGTTTCAGCTACATGCTGTAACCCAGCTTGCAGGCTGAGGTCCAAAACTATTACAAGAAGACAGAAAACCTCCTGGTCTCATCAGAGATGTGAATGAGCTGTGATCTTCACATTAAGTAGCATTTTAAAGGATCCAGGATACTGCAACACACAGAGCTTTTTAGCAGCCTGAAAAGGTCACATATACTCTGCCTCCCACAACTGTTTACAGAGCACAGTAAGCACCAAAAACAATAGGCCATGCATTTTCATGCTATAGATTTCAGAGGAACAGGAATTAGAAAAAAGAATGTGTTTGCAAGGCAACAAAACTCTGATTGGGGCGAGAACAAGCAATGAATCCGCTGTCATGCGAAAGTTCCCTCTCACTGGTCTTAAGAGGAACACTCAACTTTTTCCACAGGAGGAATCACTCAAGCCTTGAATACTGAGCAGAGAATGAAACCCTAAACTAAGATTTCATTATACACTACATCTGCCCAGAAACCATTTTGCACCTCAGTCTTTGCTTTATGACCAAAGGATTCATGCGAGGTGTCAAGCATAGAGTTCGTAAAATGAAATCCCCAAACTTCCCTTTGTCAAGCTGCTAATCTGTCCATTTGGGATAGCAAAGGGTGTTCTGGGAAAAAAGAGATAGTATTACACCCCGAGATACTATCCTATGACACTTTAAAGATGTATAGTCTTGTACCAGATTGTGTGGTAATTGCCCATGTAGAAGATACAGATCTTTAGAGGGCATGTTTAGAGGAAGGAGAACATGAAATGTGCAGTGCTGCAAGCACAGACTGAAACTCAATACACAAAACCTTTTCCCATGTTTTCTCTCTCTCCAAGCAGCTGGATGACCTGAAGCAACACGGCTGACTTATTCCCAACACCCCTACCCTGGCCTGTATTTCCATGCAGGGTGAAGGCAGAACATCATCCTAATAACCAACCTCACTCATACTGCAAGTGCTTTACTAACCACCTCTCTGCCTACTCCAAACGTAAGGTACCTCTCTTCAGAGCAATTCCACCCCACTCCCCCAAGAAGGCACACGTACCTGATCCTGCCGGAATGCGCAGAGCCTGGATTACCAGTGTAAGCATTCCCCCAGCAAGGTTCTGCGAGGAGCTCCATTAAAACAGTTCTGGTTTTGTAGGAGTGGAAACTGATGTGCTGGGTGGGGGAGGGTTGGTAGCAGGGGTGGGGCTACAGGAGTGGCTCCTCTGAGAAGCTGCTGGTAGCTTCCCAGGCCCCAGGTCAGACCTGCATGTGGCCAAGGCTGAGTCAATCAGCAATGGGGGTGGCACCTCTGAGATAACATATTTAGGAGGGGAAAACAAAGACACCTGCAGAGGAGAGAGAGGTGCAGGCAGAGCCCCAGTCCAGTGCAGAAGGTGGGGAGAAGGTGCTCTGAGCAGAGG
>NW_010251107.1:50859-60159 GCF_000690775.1 Eurypyga helias
TGTGGGAGGGACCCCCTGCCTTGCTGGTGGGGAGAAGGTAGAGAAATGGGGAGCAAAGCTGACCCTGGGAAGAAGGGAGGGCTGGGAGAAGGTCTTGTTAAGATTTGGGTTTGTTTCTTATTATCCTACTCTTATTTGATTGGTAACTAATTATATTGATTTTTTCCTCGAGTCTCTTTTGCCCATGACCATAACTGGTGAGTGATTCCTCCCTGTCCTTGTCTCGACCCACCAGCCTTTCCTTGTATTTCCTCCACCCCATCTCACTGCGGGGAGGAGTGAGCCAGTGGCTGCGTGGTGCTGAGCTGCTGGCTGGGCCGAAACCACGAGAACTGTCTCAGCTCCACTGAAATCAGTAGAACATTGTCTCTCTACACCAGTGAAGAATTAGGCTCAAAAGCAATTTTGTCATGTTTTAAAAGATTGTCCTGGTGGTTTTAAACCTATTTCTTTGGTTGTGCGTTTACTGACCTTATTTAAGAGACTACTCAGTAGTTCTAACCTGCATATCTGTTCCATGCAACAACAGGCCAATTACAAAAGCAATTTCAAAAGATACCTCTAGTATTTAGGACTGACAAACTCTTGCAGGTGGCAGCTGTTTTGCCACGTTGCCAAGTCCACAGCAAGCTTTGTATCCCACCCAGAACAGCTTCTGGAATCAACACACGACTCACCAGTCACTGCAGCGAAGACTTTGTCAATGAATAAAACATCACGCACCCCTGTCAGGGCGCAGGGGAGGTTCACCTCCAGCACTGCAAGTTCCGTGGCACCACCTTCCTCACATGCCAGTACCTCCATGCTTTCTGGATGCAGAAAGCTTGCCCTTTCTTCCAGACACATTTCCCACATACAGCATCTTTGAAGACACCATTGGAAAAATTGAAAGGGGAGGGGAGTGGAGTGGGAGGATGGACATGACCCAGGCAAAGGGGGAGGGCATTATTTCTGTCTTGTTTGTGCCTTTATGGATTTAGTCTAAGTTTTTAATTTAAGGGTACACTTCTGCTGATTTCAGGGAAATTTGGGCCAGTTCAATTTAAACAAAAAAACCCCAAACTCAAACCACCACATCTAAACCAGTATCTAACACCTACATTTCTTCTTCAGCATTTAATGCAAACTGTGCTGATAACGGCCGGATACTAACTGCCATCCTGCGGGCCACCCGCGAGCACTGAGCTAGGTGGGAGAGGAAGGCACCGCCTGCACTGCTGCAGTCTCTGGTACTGGGCAGAGCACACCAATCAACTGGGATGTGCTCTGGGTCACAGCTAGTCTTCAATGGTCCCTTAATGTCTGCTCTGCTTTAAACCCTCTCTTCTTCTGGGACAAGAGGAAATGGCCTCAAGTTGCGTCAGTGGAGGTTCAGATTAGTTATTAGGAAAAAGTTCTTCACTGAAAGAGTGGTCAGGCACTGGAAGAGGCTGCCCAGGGAAGTGAGGGAGTTACCATCCCTGGAGGTGTTCAAGGAATGTGTAGACATGACGCTTGAGGCCATGGTCCAGTGGGTGTGGGAGCGTTGGGTTGGTGGCTGGACTGGATGATCTTAAAGGTCTTTTCCAACCTCAGTGACTCTGTGATTCTGATTTTCCTCCTCAGTGCAGTCAATGTCATTAAGGTAAGTGGCTTCCCTGTCCCCAACCCTGCTTATACTGTATTGAATTATGAACTTTAAAGAACATCTCTCCAACTGACTGATCAAACCTTTCTTTTCTAGGTGAGCTCAGGCTTTAAATTTTGTATTAGAAACAGGTTAAGTCCTTAGCCTTAGTTTGCTGAAATATTGTAAGAGACTCCTCTCTAGGAAGTCATTAGAG
The DNA here is from genome assembly GCF_000690775.1 of Eurypyga helias. Taxonomy (NCBI): domain Eukaryota; kingdom Metazoa; phylum Chordata; class Aves; order Eurypygiformes; family Eurypygidae; genus Eurypyga; species Eurypyga helias. The sequence continues at coordinate 52,683 of NW_010251107.1, forward strand.
CAAATCGCTGTAAGTAAACAGGCAAACTTCCTATGAAATACTAAACATTTCCTGCTTTCATTATGTCGGTACAAAACCAGTGATGTAAGTAAGCTTTCTAAGCTAACAGGCCAGTTTGAAGGTCTACATGAAGCTCAGATGTTGTAAGGCTCCCAAATCTAATTTAATATTTACCACTACTGCAAATGTTGTTCACAGGTTATTTTTGACTTTGGATTTGTGAGTCAAAGGAACTTATCTGCTCACTGTTTGCAAAGCCTATTCCCTCCACAAGTGGCACCTAATAGATTTAGCGAAGACTGGAATACAGAGTGAAGTTAGGTGGGAATTTTGCTCCCTCTTTGTTGACATTTTCCTTATGGCCCTTCCCCCTGCCCCATCCTAAACAGTACCAGCCGTAGGTAGCTACCTGTCAGACTAAGCCCAGTCACAGAAAGCCGGCTGACTCAGCCCTGCAGAAAAGCACAGCTCCACAGCTCACAGTGGTATCTCTTCAAAATATGACTGCCAATACAGTGACCTTAAAAGTTCTTGCCAGACTTATGTTATGTGGTCCAGAATGCACACTTTCCTTGCTATTTCAATCTGCTTTTAAAATGAAGAAATAAGATAAACTAATTACTAGGGGGGGCTTGTATAGGGAACCTGTTTTACAGGAACATAGAAAATCACTGCACAGAACTGGAGAATAATACAGTCACTCTCCTCTCTCATACCAGCATGTCAGTTGACTGAATCCACCATTCATTATTCCATTTGCATCATCTGAAATGAAGCTGTGTATGAATGTGCTTTGTCAAATAAGAAATAGTGGAGATCTGTTTAGCACTTGAATAAAAAGGTGAGGCATGTGTTGACTTCTGAATTCAGTATGCAGATAGTATTCAGTATTTCCCCCTGCTTTGCAGCAGGAGGGCAGGCTAGGGACTCTCCTCTATATCCTCTGCCAAAAATCTTCTCTGGCAGTGCTCATTTCTCATAGAAACTCATTACCTTCAACAAGACAGAACCAACATTATTAGACTACAGTGAGCAGATTCGTCACCCTCTTTGCCAGCCTGTTTTCCCCACAGCCTGTCCTCGTTTGGTTGGTTTTCCCCTAGTAAAGGGCAGCAAATCAAGTTCAGCAGAAAACCAGCAGCCTTGGATTTCTTTTTTTTTTTTTTTGACACTTAAACAGCTATTTCTAAGAGGGTCTACTTTCACAAGTTCAGTTCATTCCCATTACGCTTGTGCTTTTATTCACAAGTATAGCACAAGCCCTTTCCGCCTCTGCATTTTATCTGACTTCATGTGTCATTTAGTTAGGAAGAGGTGCCAAGTGTTATATTTTCCACGGCTAACTGTTTTGCAATGTCTGTATTTTACCTAGCCAGGCCACACTGATCAATCTAAACAAGAACCTCACTCTTTTGAATGGTCTCTGTTGAGAAAACAGGAGCAGGAGACCTCAAAACTACTACTACTAACGTAACACCGAGCACTTGGACCGCAGAGGGTTTTGGGGCTTGGATAGCCTTTTTGTTCTGTTTGGACTTCAGATTAAGTAAGGGCATCTGTGCCCTTGATCAAAACTCTTCACAGTCACTTATACTAAGCTGATCTCAGAGGACTAAGAGCTAGAACACAGCTATGCTGGATGATAGAATTTGGCCCTAAGAATACAGTGAGATATTCCAGGATGTTTCCTGTGTTAATTTTCTCCAATAAGCTTGCCTGATGGTTTGAAGAAATTGAGTCATTTTTTTCATCTGAGGTCAAAACAGAAGATGAAACTGTTAACAGAAAACATGTTACGTGTGTTTACTGCATATCTAACTCCTTCCTAGATTTAGGTACTGTTATACCCAGTCTACCAATGCCTGACTTTCTGTCTGGATTTGTGAAGGAACATAAATCTGGCAAATGATTGCAGATCCATTTTTCCTGAAAAATCTAATTTTATTTTCAGAGATTAGTGCTGATTCACATAGTAACTGAATTTTAAAAAGCACTTTTTCAGATGTTTTGATATTACAAGTGTTTTTAAATTCAAGAGCTTCATCCACACTGGAAAAACATTCAGAGAATACATCTAAAAAAGGGAATATGAATTAATTAGGGTTCAGTTCCTGACAGAAGCTGAGCATCTGCTGAGCACAGACATCCAGTTTCCTCAGCAAAATAAAGAAAGATCAAACCCCTGAATGAAATCAATTTGCATTATAGGCACTCAGAACTATTCAGGACTGGGCATCTGTGATCTAACTTTAACATAAAGCTGATGCTAAAGATGTTCAGAGCTAACTCATGTAAGCAGCTCTTCACATGAGTCTTAACATCCGTGTAGCACTAGCACTAAGGAGTTTGGCACTACTTCAGAGAAAGCACGAGCTGCCTGTTAGCAGGAACCTGTACCATGCCCAGTTTTGATAACATAGGATATTTTACAGTATCCCATACAACAAACAGATAAAAGTATGCCAATTATTATTACATGCAGCAGTTTTCATAAAATAATTTACTTCTTCATCAAGGCAGAAATTAAGTTATTGTGATAAATTTTTAGTGCAACTCTCAGGGGTTTGTCTCTGTGACCCATTAGAAGTCACTTTCCCTCAAGCCTTCTATGTTGCCTGTGAAATTTTGATTGCAGCTTAAGACTGTCCTGCCATCTCTCGTCTCCACAGTTTGTATCCACAAATCCCTTGCAAAATCACCTTTTGTGCTGTGTTTTAAGGACACACTCCCATCTGGGCCACCCAAGTCATTAAGGGTCCTGACACTGCATGTATTCTTCCCTTTCTCTCTCTTACCTCCACAGGAGAAGTATCCTGACGTGCCTTATAAAAGCTATCAGCACAAATCCATGCATGAATGGGGTCTAGAAGATCATTTAAGGAAACAATTTTTTAGTATAGTTGATTCACTGCTAACTAGACCTTTATGGCAATATATGTATTTCATATGTATGGGATCTACAATACTCCATGCAAGAACAGCTCTTTATAAGACCAGGTTCCCAAAGACAACACAGTTATCCAAAGGTGTAAATATGAAAGCTTTAATTTCATAGAGTCCTCAGTACTTAAGAGCAAGAAGGAACAGATAAAATCTTTAAGAGTGATCAACTCTGCAATGCATAGGTGACTGCAGACAGGCTGGTGCTCCACATCAATAATTGTGATCTGGAGCACCAGGTCACAATTGTAATACCGTAACTGTGTTGTTGGCCTGGTGCTGATACTGAAGTGTATCGATAATTTAAAGTGTTATTACTGCTAACTAGGTCCTTGTTGACCTAAAAATGCCAGCAACTATTTCAGATACATTCAATAAAATAACTGAGTGTACCTGGTAATAGTCGAGTCTGTGCTGCTAGGGCAGATCTTGATTTATGTGCAGAGCTTGGAAAAGAGTTATTTCTCCAAAGCCCTGGTCCTTCAAACTTCTGTCCTGGACAGACAGCCTTTGCTTGTACCATGGAACTGATGTCTCAGGAGAGAGAAACATGAATAAACCACACAGCTCTTACTACTTTAGGATGCTACTGTTGTTCCTTCAGGCTTTCACCCTCTGTTTCTTTTAAAGACTAAAATCTCTCACTAAGCAGCCTGTTGAAAACATTTCGGCATATTCCAATCTGGGATCAGAAAACAAAACCAACAGGGAAATATACACCATTGCTAATTGATAATTAAAAAAGATGATCAGTGAAAGTCTAAAACTACATCTATCTCATGACTGAAACAGTGCAGGAGGGTAATTAATAGCAAACGGCAACATTATTACAGCACTAATGCAGTGCAATTGTATGGGAATACTGAAATCCCTGAAATGTGAGAAGAAATTAGAAGCCAGCTGATATGACTGTAAATCATCACTCAGTGAGTGTGGCTGTAGGTGTGAATTGTGCTGAAGACCTGGAGAGTGACAAAAGCTCCATCATTTGTTTTGTTTTCTTCTTTCCCCTGCCATTTCTCCCCCTTTCCAATTTGATTTTCCCATCAAATTTCTGGCAAAATGTCCCTTTCCACCTAAATGGACTATTCTTTTCTGGCTACCACTAACTCTTCGCTATGAGAATTGCCTCTTGCTTTTTCACTGCCTTCAGTATACAAGACTAATTAATTATTTTGCAACAGATTAATTTGCAACTAGAATACGACAAAGATAAGTGCATGCCAACTTGCCAGAAAGAGAAGTTAACAGCAAAGATGATGATCAGTTGACACAGCTAGCAACAGCCCACAATTTAGAGCGATTTTTATTACCCTTCCTTTGTTAATCAACCATGACTACTGATTAATATGTAAAATGGATCCAAGAACTCTACAAAGGTACATTATTTTAATCTCAGTTTGGTCAGAAATAAGAACCTGAATCAAGTCAATGTTTTGTGAAGGTTAGAAAAATCTCACCTGAGCCACAAAAAGAAGATAAAGTACTGAAATGTCAGCTGGACTGGGAGATCCTGTTCTTTGCAAAATTAAATAACTGTAGGCTTCAATTAATTTTTAAGTGACTAAGTTGGGCCTGCTTCAACACAGTTCTGCCTTTCTAATCTGCATTCCTGTACTTAGCTGTTCCTTCTCCTACTTTGGAGGTGTTTTATGGCCTCTAGAAATAGCTGTCTGGGAAGTTAGCATTTGTAAACAGTACCTAGAATTCTGGAAGGTCTTCTCTGAGTAAGTGAATATGTAACAAAGTCTTCCTATGCAACAAATCTACTCCTGCTGTACTCCCACTATACACCGACCACTCGGTGGATAAGGAACTGGCTGGATGGTCGCACTCAAGAGAGTTGTGGTCAATGGCTCAATGTCTGCGGGGAGAGCAGTGACAAGCAGTGTTCTCCAGGGGTCAGTGCTGAGACCAGTGCTGTTCAACATCTTTCTCAGTGACATGGATGATGGTGTTGAGTGCACCCTCAGCAAGTTTGCTGACGACACCAAGCTGTGTAATGCAGTTGACATGCTGGAGGGAAGGGATGGCATCCAGAGGGACCTGGACAGGCTGGAGAGGTGGGCCACTGCCAACCTCATGGAGTTCAGCAAGGCCAAGTGCAAGGTCCTGCACCTGGGTTGGGGCAATCCCAAGCACAAGGACAGGCTGGGCGGAGAATGGGATCAAGAGCAGCCCTGCGGAGAAGGACCTGGGGTGCTGGTGGATGGAAAGCTGGACATGAGCCGGCCGTGTGCGCTGGCAGCCCAGAAAGCCAACTGTATCCTGGGCTGTATCAGGAGAAGTGTGGCCAGCAGGTCGAGGGAGGCGATCCTCCCCCTCTACTCTACTCTTGTGAGACCCCACACCATCCATCTGTGGAGCCCTCAACATCAGAAGGATATCGACCAGTTGGAGCAAGTTCAGAGGAGGCCACAAAGATGCTCCGAGGGCTGGAGCTCCTCTGCCATGGGGACAGGCTGAGAGAGTTGTGGGTGTTCAGCCTGGAGAAGGGAAGGCTCTGGGGAGACCTTATTGCACCTTCCAGTACCTGAAGGGGCTACAAAGAAAGCTGAGAAGGGGACTTTTTACAAGGGCCTGTAGTGACAGGACAAGGGGTAACAGGTTTAAATTGAAAGTGGGGAGGTTTAGATTGGATATCAGGAAGAAGTTCTTCGCAGAGAGGGTGGGGAGGCACTGGCACAGGTTGCCCAGAGAAGCTGTGGATGCCCCATCCCCGGGCGGGGCCCAGAACCTGGTCTAGTGGAAGGTGTCCCTGCCTGTGGCCGGGGGGTGGGACTGGATGATCTTTAAGGTCCCTTCCAACCCAAACCACAGAATCACAGAGTGGTCAGGGTTGGAAGGGACCTCTGGAGATCATGTAGTCCAACCCTGCCCTATCAAGGCAGGTTGATCTGAGCGATTGCAAAAGAACACATCCAGGAGGATTTTGAATATCTCCAGAGAAGGAGATATTCACAAGGAGATATCCACAACCTCTCTGGACAGCCTGTTCCATTGCTCTGTCACCCTCAGAGTAAAGAAGTTTTTCCTCAAGTACAGATGGTACTTCCTGTCATCCTGTTTGTGCCCGTCGCCCCTTTGCCTGTTGCTGGGCACCACTGAAAAGAGTCTGGTCCTCATCCTCTTGACACCCGCCCTTCAGATATTTGTAAGTATATTTATAACCATTCCATGATTCTATGATTTACAGAGGATTTGCAGACTAAGCTGGTTAGACCTGGTGTCCATGATCATCTGTCTAGAAGGAATCTGCAGCTGGCAGCCAATGCATGGTAATGACTGGAGGCATACAGTCAGATTTTGATTTCCATTGCCACCTGACATCTCTCCACGCCTCAAGAGCTTCCTAAGGGTAAAAATTCTTCATTCCAATGATTATACTTGTACTGGTCTTTTGCTCTCTTCACAGGCTATTCCTTGCCCACCACAGCTAGAAAAGTGTTTTCTCCTTTCTCTGTTTCAGGAGCATAATTAACATGGGGCAGGGATCAAATCATCATCTACACAATAAAAATGACAGCAAGTATTTTCTCTCAACATGAGGCCATAGCTGTGTTATTTACCAAGACATAACCAACACCCCAAGAGGCTACTACCTGTAAGCCAAAGAAAACCACCACTTTTCAGAGGCCAGGCTTTGCCAGGAGAAGTGCCATCTACAGCAAAGCTTTGTACAGGTACTTGCAGTCAGTGCATAATATTCTGCACATACAAGCTTTTATGAAATCAGGACCTAAATAACTTCAGAAACACAGCTGGAAAAATCCACTGGACTACTGATGTCTCACAGAATGCTGAGTACATTTTAAGATGCTTTTATTTCCTAACAGCATTGTATGAAAACACACACACTGTTCCTAAAATGAGAGCACAGCAGAATCATGGCTTTATTCAGAAGTTTAGTGGCATCGCAGCATCTTACCAAATTCATGTTCAAACACATCACACTTCAGATTGGCATTTAATACAGATATTTGTAGCCTGCAGGAATAATAAATGAAACTAATTAAGTTTAATAATTCAAGAAACCTGGCATGCCTGATTGCTACATAAACGCTAATTATTTTTCTCTTCCAAATCTCCACCTCTGTACCACTCCATCCGTGCCCCTCCCCCCTGTAATGATTATTCTGGAAATTTCCTAAAATGTAAATACTTTAAGAAAATCCCACAACAGCAACCACCTTTCCACACACCGAAAACACCCTGGGACAGATTTACAGCTGATGCAAACTCAACTGAAATCTTAGAGACTTTAAAAGAGTAATGCCTGCTTTCACAAGGAGTCAGCTTAGTCATAAAGGAGATTTATTTTTTTATATGTCCTCTCATCACAGAAACAGGACCCAAAAAGCTACCCAAGACAGATCTTACTAAATCCACGCCATCAGCTACACTGCAGCAGAGACTTCAAATATTGCAATACCGTTTGGTTCATGTGTGCTGGCATGCAGTAACTTTAAATGAAGATCTACTTCATTCAGAAGAGAAATGTTGAAAAGCATGAGTATTTCTATTAAATTACTGCTCT
>NW_010251107.1:60189-67068 GCF_000690775.1 Eurypyga helias
CAAAACACAAGTATAAATAAACTATTTTAATTCTGTAATAGTATCTTAGACTGACAGAAAAACAACGCATTAGTTGAGATAAAATTGAGAGGTTTTAACAGAAGCACTAGACTTATGAGGGGAAGTACACATGTGGGGAATTTGCCCCGGATGCAAGTTACTCAGCGTGAAGCACTCCAGACTAGCAGGTACCCATAGAGGAAGCAATATGCAGGGTGTTTCTAGTAAAAAGTGTACCACCAAATTAAAAAACAGAAGAAACGATCCCAGCTGCACCTGTTCATTTTCTTCTGAAATCCACTTTGAGCCAATACTCTTTTGCCAAGGTGAAGAGTTAAAGAACATATTCTTTAACAAATGATTAATTTCCTTTGCGGTACAGTGAAAATCTTTAGAGCCAGAGGTTGAGTTAGATTACCTTGCTAACTAATAAAGAGAGCAGTTTTTTAATTAGGTGACCTAAAAGCTCATTCTTCCTTCATTATTTACGATTCTTCTTTTGCATTGTGTAATTACTACCACTTATATGTATAAACACCCCCTCCTCCCCTCTCCGCAACACACACACATATATAGGTATACAGAGAGAACATCAGGGCAGTTGGCAGCAGAGACATTTCCTTCTCCTGCACAGGCGTTTCTGCCTAACAGTAAGCGTGCAAAAAGAGACTTGGCATGTGCAAACCTCAGCTTTGCTCTTCTTCAGACCCCTCTTCCTGAGACATCTGCAAGGTACATTTAATGGGCAGGCTGCTGGGGCACTATTACCAGAGCATTTCCGATTTGGCATCTGTGGTTTGACTGGAAGCTCTTCCAGGCAAGGCTGTTTCCTCGTGTACTGTGCCTAGCGCCCTGGGCCCTGAGCAGCTGCGATGGATTCTCAGCAGCATCACTAAAACATTTTTTTTGTCTGTAAATTGTGTACAACGTTTGCCTGATAGAGGAACAGTGGACAAGGTTGGCTGCCATATTCATGCTGGAAATGACCGGGGATGGTAGTTTCACAGGTATATAGTGCGGGATGTGCAGAATGCTGCATTACAACCGTGACTTACGTACACATTTACCATTGCTCATTTCAGACTGCCCTTGCTCACCGAGTCCCATGTCTGCTCATTTACTACGAGCATCAGGGAGACCGTGTTAAGGCAGCAACCATAAAGCTGAGACATGCTAGACCTGCAGCTCACAGAGGGCTGGGTGTGCGGCAGCCCCGAGGGGCAGGCTGGGGGACAGTGCTGTGACATGCGAGACAGGTACCAAAGCCGCGCAGCTCATCTTGAATTTCAAGCTGTCGTCATTTTCAGGCAAAGATGGCTACTGAACACAGGCGAGTAGAATATAAGTCTACATGCCCGTAAACCAAATTTCCTTCCCAGGCTAAAAGGCTTGTTGTGGCAACCACTGCTTATCCCCAAACCTGCAAAGGCTCCCCACTTGCCACAATATTCAGTTTTGTGAGAGTCTTTGGGAAAGGCTTTGTTGTCATACCCATTTCACCTCACTGACCTGCAGGTTTCTTCCTTTTCCTCAGCCCCCACAGAGAGCACTGAAGGACAGTCATTACACATGCACAGCACATCCTCCTTCTATTGTACACTGTGCTTTTTCAAAGGGTAATAAACCTCTGGAAAAAATGAGCATTCCTGTTCAGTTACATCTGGGTGTAATGAAGTTGGGTTTTTTTGTTTGGTTTGGGTTTGTTTGTTGTGGGTTTGTTGGGTTTTTTTTTCCAAGGGTTGAATTAATTCACTCTAGCACCCTGCCTATGCAGACATACTGCTACCTCTTTTGGGGCACAGGGAAATAAAAAGTTTGTGGCATCGTTCATTTGCACTGTAGCAGTCCTAAAAGCCCTGTTATTGAACAAACAATGTCTGTGTATCCAAACAGGTCAACAGCAGCTCATAATCTAATCTCACAGGGAAGTTTTTACTGGTTTTTTTTTATCTTTGGTTTGGGAAAAAAGCTGATTAAGTTCAGGAATGACTTTCCTCCATGTACTTTGCATGCACAAATAAGAAAACTCTCATGCCAGTTCATAGAAAAAGCAAGCCCAGGGGAGGAAAAAACCCCACCAAACCCAACCCAACCCAAAACACCAAAAACCCCACATTTATTTTTTTGCTTTAACGCACATAAACAAGGTGAGTAGAAGGCAGGCAGGCTATTTGCATAATTTATAAACATACGGTACAACAGCTTCCCAGCAGGAACGCAGAGGTCAGTTTTCTGATCAGATACGCAGGCATGCAAGGCTGCAGGTGGAAGGACACTGCTAAGGGCCATTTCTTTGCAGCACGGATGCAGAGAAGCAATTTGGGATGAGCAACCCCTCAAAACAGGCAGCTTCATAGCTACAGTGACAAACACGCTTAGTGGCTTTTCTGCCACACCCCCACCCCCAATCCACGCTCCGGGCCTCACACAACATTCTCTGGCCATGACGGCAACTGCAGTGAAGGCCTCACAGTCAGCACAGGTCTGGGCCTACCTCGATGCAGGGCCCCATCTTTTGTTCAGATCAGCATATTTAGGTTAACTGTGGGTAAAACTGGACAACAGAGAGGTCAGACTGTGAGATGGGCAGTAAGAGGACAGACATACTGTTCCCAGGAAATGCAGGGAATTGCTAGCTCACTCCAGAGAGCTTTCTACCCACTGAGCTTGTAAGATTTAAATTACCTAATTTCCAAATGATTCCTGCCAACAGCCTGGTTACTTGGCTTTCATGAAACTATGATATAAGGTTTCGCTGCTTGAAGTGGGTCAGATCTTCACACAGAAGGTTTTTTCTTTCTACAGGGAATTACTCAGCAGAAGTTTGGATTCTCAACAGAATTAGAGTACACTCAGGTTTTCCCTCACTGGTTCTGTAATAACAGGAGCCCTTGCCCTTCTTCTGGCAGTTTCTCTCATCCAGCTAGTGGCTCCTCAAACATCTGAGTTTTGTATTCCTAGAAACCTGGTGTTCCAGTACTCAAAATATGCCATCTCCCCAGAACATGAAACGTATTTGTGAGACAGCAACAAGAGCCTTCTCTACTTCAGCTTGACATGCTAGATCATAAATCCTTGTTAGAGATGCTTACAACCATGTGTTGGCACACTTCACATGTGTGAAGGCCCACTTCAAAAGAACAGACACGGCAACAGTTAACAGAATTGTATGACCCACTGAGATACTTCTTATTTTCTCATGAGGGGCCCTGATTCAGAGCTTGTGATGACCAGCAAGTCTTTCCTTACCAAGTGAGCAGAGACAGAGATAAGCAATACAGAAATTTGCACACGTACACACGCAGCTTTAGGGCAGGGAAGACACACTTGCACTACTGAACTCCATGGACATGTAATGCACAGCATGTTCTTGCCTCTAAGTATCCATCCATGTGTTTGCAGGGCTCCTAGCAATGCATGTAATTGCCCTTAGTTGATTTACATGTTGCGTTTTAAGCACTAGAGATGAACGCAGAAGTTGCCTGCAGGTTTGAATCCTTTTGAAAACATTGTATATCATGGCAGGGGAGGTAGATGAAAGAATTCTCTGACAATATAGCAGCAGGAAGAAAGTTCCCTCCAGTAGTTCTGCAGCTTCTATTCCATACATCAGTGCCCAATTTGGACTACTAACTATAACTTCACTTAGGCCAATACACTTGCACTGGGGAGGAAGAATTATGCCATTGTGTCATACAAAGGCCTATTCCCTGCTTGCTGCAAAACCGAGTGCCTGTTAAGTATATATTTTGGTGAATTCAGATTAGGCATGAGAAATATAGATATTCTCAGCCAGCCAACAATAATGGGACAGATTCCACAGCATTATTAATATTTTTTGATAGCCTATTGTTTCAGTGGGGCTATCATATGAAGCGTGCACTACTTAGCAAAACTTAGCCCTATATTAGTTATTCACCCATTAAATTTTGTGAAGGGCCATCCTTTAAACCACAAAAAACATATTCAAACACATGCAGAGTTATCTGTATGATCCTACCAAATACTGGCACACAGGTTTCACTCTCTATTCAGGGTATATAATTTGTAATATCTGCTTAATTTCAAACATATGCATAAGTCTCAAAAAAATTAGTGAGAACTAACTGCCCTCCTTTGTATAGATGCTTCTGTCCAGCAAGTCAGTTGGATCAGAGCTCTTAATATTTACCAAAATGCATGTTATTACTTATTGACTCCACAGGAAAAAAAAAAAAATTCCTTCAATATCTCTTCATGAAAAATTTAATCACTTTTTCAATGTCAAACCTTTAATTAGGCCGTTCCTAGGAAGCAGGGTGAACAGGCCATTAGCAATGCAGTCATAGAACAAAACTCTATTAGGAAAATGACACTTTAACTTCAGCAGACTCAGACATATACCAATGTAGTTAATCTGACTCTTACATTCTCTTACATTACTCTTACACTGTGAAAACAAGAAAATACTGCAACAGCACTGAGCTCTGAATGCCCTATCAGTGTTGTAATTTGTACATGCAAGCTACAAAAACAAGGAAGAAGTCTAAGTTTACTGTAAAGAAGACGTGACACTCATTTTTGCTACTGTTATGAAATTTCTGTCAGAAGCGGCACTTTTCTTCATTTACATCCACTGCAGGGAAACAGACATTACTTCTTTTATTTAGGAGAGCACTGGGGCAACTTGTGGAAGTATGAACTTGCAGTACCAAAACACTGAACAAGCAGATGAACCACGATAACAATTGCTTACATTAATTACAAAGTTGACAGGCAAGGAACCCTATTCATTTAATGCATACACCAGTTTGTAGTCCCTAGCAATAAATCTAACCAGAATTATAAGTAATGCCGTCCTCTTACTTCTCACTTTAAACAAACACACTTGAGCCATCTCCAGGGTTCAAGTTGGACTGCAGAGAATCCAAGCAATATACACCATCATAAGGGTATGGCCAAGCAAGAAACATGGCAAGTGAGAACAATGATGAAAAGAGGAAAAATACCATTACATTCATGTTATAAAAGGGTGAACAGAAAACAGATTTTAAAGAGTAAGTGGAAAAAGCAACAAAGTTATAGCTAGAGATTAAAAGAGTACAGTGGCTAGACCTTCATGACTTGAAGAGAGTCTACTTGAAAAGCCTGAATTGAAACAAAACCTCCTCCATTTGTATTAGCAATGGAACAATAATCAAGCCTTTGGGCAAAATATGAGAGCAAGGCACATCAGAGATGAAGTGCAAGACGTGAAAATTTTCTGCTCAATCTTAGAAGTGAAATGTTTCTATCTGAGGAGGTTATTGTAAACAGATTTATTTTAGAAGTTGTCCTTTATGAAGCTACTAGACAAAAATGCACACAGAATAAAGCAAGATGCTTTTCTCTATTTGAACTTTGACTTAACAGAAAAATGCTGTATGCTATTTATAAAAGACAACTCTTAAAGCATGCCCACACATTTCAATGCTTTTATACTTTTAAAAAATCCCAGGTAATCAACTGATGCACCTATGAAACCTATAAAGAGCTGCAAGTCCCTTACTGTAAATCCGTAAGTACAACACAAGACCTCATCTTTGCTTTATACATTCAGAAATATGGATGAGTTCAATTCCAATTTTAATTCTCGTGGTCAAAGAAGTCTGTGAATCTCTCAGCACAAGAAGAAATAGTCTCCATGAATCTTCCATCTCTTCAATAAGCAATAAAGCGCACCTTAATTGTTTTGGAGATTGATAATACTTATTATTTAAAACTGCAATGTGGAAATTGCCAAGTGGCAGAAGTGCAGAGACACTAGACAACAGGGTGCAGTGAACTTTATGGGCAAGAGTGATTGTCATTTTTTGGAATATTAAATTTCACAAGCATCAGTGCTCTGCTGTGACTTTGAGGCTAGCTGGAACAATGAACTAGCTCTTGCTAAAGACGACAACACGGAAGGTTAATCCAAGTTCATCATACCCTGCTTATGTGCCCCCACTCAGAGGTTGCTCATACTCAGATCTGATATTTGGGAACCATCCTGAACCTAAAGCACCAGCAGAAGTAGATAAACTCTCCTTATGCAATGATTATTTTAAATTCACAAAATGGACTTCTGGATTCCCATTCCCCTCTGTTTCCCATCTCTGAGGGCAACTCACCCAACATGGGACTGGGATCTGCAACATGAGGTAAGGCACAGGCCCAGCTGCACACTTCAGAGGAAGTGTCAGCTGGCAGGTTCCTTCTCTTCAGCAGCTTATCTGACCAAGCCGAATTGCTTTACAGGAGAAATATTGTTCATGGATTATTTTTCCGCAATGCTCAATAATTAATTCCCTTTTCCTGCCACACAGACTGCTAAAAATGCTCCACGAGCAATTTCCCCTTCCCCACAAGCTGCTCTAGTGCTAGCTTCTCGCTTTAGTTCAGTTAAGACCAGGAAGTAAACCAGGAGCTAAACAACATTAACCTCAGACTTTAACACACTGAAAAGGCACAGTAGAACAAGTAAAAATTTCAGGCTCCTTCCTTTGCCTGCCACGCGCCGCCAGACACAGCCAAGCTCTGGGCAGCAGCTCACCCCACCAGCGCCCCAGCTGCCAGCACCACCACTGCGCAGGGCTGTCCCCAGCAAATATCCCGCGGGTGCCATGATAACAGAACCCTCCAGGGAGCACGTGCCAGCAGGAGCTCGTTAATTTGTTGTGCAAATGGCATGTGGCTTTTCCTCCCATGTGTGATGAACAGCCGAAGGGGAACACTCACGCAGAAGGCCAACTTCAGGGCGGCTGGGGCTCACTGTACAGCACTCACCTTTCGTAAGGCTGTGCCTGGTACACGACAGCACCAACGCCAACAGATGTGAGTGAGACCGCCTGACCTTCACCGCGCCGACGAGCCTTCGGT
>NW_010251108.1:0-1599 GCF_000690775.1 Eurypyga helias
TTCCCACATGTAAATGACATCATATATTTTAAAATGTCTATAATAATATCACTAAAAATAATATTACATTTATTCCATCATCAACTTTTTGTTATTTTATTCTTTCTTTTTCCTTATTATATCTACTGAGCATTAACAGGACAGATTCTTCTTGCCCTTCCACAGATGTTATGCCAACTGAATGTTGCTGACATCGCATCAAGGACACATCTGGTTTACAGTAGAACAAGTGATGAGAATCAGGCCCAAACATCCCCCTGTGAATTAAAAACTTCTTGTATCTACTCATCTGGACCTGATGAAGATATACACAAAATTCACCGAATGAAAAACATGTAGCACACTGAACCAAGCTCCACCCATCCTTTAATAAATAAAATAGTTGAGAACATGCCCTAAAAATATGGAGAAAACTTAAACATTGTGTACATTTCATACAGTATAATACATAATGATTTAGCATTTGATCTAAACCATTTTCCTGACTAGTCAGAGGACACCTGATTGATAAATTACTGGTAAAGGAAAAAACCCAGTATTTTAGAAATAAAATATGTATTTCTGATATAAATGAGACCCTGTGTGTATTTATGGTGTATCTACACAGTACATAGATAAAAACAAACTTATCTTTTCTAGTTTTGAAGAGCAGTCTCTAAGTGGAGAAAATTGTATTATACAAATTTAATAAGCGGCTAGATTTCTTGTTTAACATTCAAATTAATTCGGGGAGCAAACAAAGGTCAGTGCATCTTTTGACTTTGAAGTCTGACACTCATTCATATGTTTTTAAAAATCTCTCTTCAACACTGCAAGCAATTTATGGCAAGAATGTACTGTTATGCAAGACGACAGAGTTTACTGTTCAAAGAGTTTTTAAAATAGATCTATTATATAACCAATGCGCGTTTGTCAAAAGTCTCTTAAAATTACATCAAAACATCTTTAAAACCTGCTCACTGAGGATAATTGAATTCACTTTCCTTTTTTTAAACATTTAGTTAACAGTTCAGAATATTTTCTCATGTAGTTTCAATAAAGATGTGATATGAAGACCCATAAAAGAGTAAACATGTCTTCATTTCAATTTGTTATGACAACAAAACTTCTAGAAACACCTTTCTTGGCTGGACAAGTTCAGCGTACAAGTAATCCCTTGCAATAGCTCTATGCCTTTAATGCAATCTGTGATAAACAATATGTTCCTTATAAGCCATTATTCAGAAACCTGAAATTCATGTGACATTCTGAAAAGGTCTCCTGCAGAACAGCTTAACATTTATTTGAACATAGATAGTCACTATATGTACCATGGCCAGAAAACAAACAACTGGCTATTTCTTGTTATCTGTGCATGTCAAATTTTACATTTAAAATTCTCGGGGGGGGCCCCTTTTTTTTTTTCCTGGGGAACTCACCTGCCATCATTGGTTGGCTTAAATATAGTTAAGCAGAAGATAGTATCTCACTGTAATTACATGGTATTCATATGAAAAAGTAAACCTTACACTAGACAATATTGTAGAACACCAGAATAAGTTCCATAAAGAAATACGTTATCTTCCAGTTTGTGTGTGTGTATATATATATATATAAAAC
>NW_010251108.1:1632-3010 GCF_000690775.1 Eurypyga helias
ACAACTTACTGAAAAACCACAAAAGGAAGAACTTTATACAAGCAGTTATAGTAACTTTGCGTCATTTAAAGATGCAACTCTCTCTCACTCCTGGCAAGAATAAATTGGTAACTGCTGCTCCACAGTGCAAAGTATCCTGAGAAATTATTAAGAAAAACAAAATACAGGGCTCTCATCACTAAGTTCTTGCACAAAACAAAGCAATTAAATATATTAAATAAATAAAACAGCAGATAGCCTATACTGTATGTATCACAAAAAGGGGATGTGTCCTGGGTCACTGCTATCCATCACTGATAATTAGAAAAGGATTGCATTCAGTTACTGTTAATATCTTTCAAGTTATCTATGGCCAATAATGTACAAGGAGGTAATTTGTAAATCAAGTTTGTTTGCTGTTTTTTCCTTCAACTAGCTACAATCTGAGTTCTAAATTTTACACTGGAATATGACTCAAATTTAAAACAAGCCCTCTCAGAGGAGCATTTTCTAATTTTGTGCAACTTTGATGCAGACCCCAACACAGTCCTATGAAGAGAGATAGTGCATCTTTAAGCTGATTGGCACTGAGATCCTATTTTCTTTAGCTGCATTCTATTAGCTTGGCCAAGTTATCTCTTAACTCTGTGAGTTCAAATATTTTTCCATCAAGAATTTCTAAGAGTGTCTTCAAGTTATTGCGAAAAGCTTCTTGCTCATTCTGACTTTTCTCCAGACGTTGCTCTAGATCAGACAGCTGGCCTTCCAGGTCTTTGTTTCGAATTTCTACTTCCTTCAGAGAAAATACACAACATGTTAATGTGTTGTCTGCAAACAGAAATCAGTGTAACCTCCCGCTGGTACTTGTGTGCTACTTTTGTCAACTGTTTTTTGAAACAATTTGTGATTGTCACCCTTTACAGTTTCCACTAAGCCAAACCAGAACCCAAACTGTTATTAGGATTGTGCTATGTACTATAATTTCTTCCATTTTTTCAGTAATTCATCTGGAAGACAAACTTTTGGACAGGGATAAAAGTTAGTGAACAATGGATATAATATTCAGGTAAGTTATTGCTTCTGGCATTCAGAAATATGCCACCTACTGAAAACAGTTTCTCAAAGGTTTACTTAAGTTCAATTATTCCCTTTTTTATACTACATTAATTGCTCAAGTACACAGTCCCCATTAAATGTTCTCATACAGAAGCTCATCCAGAATACTGCTTTATGGATGGAGGAGTAGTACCTTATTCCTGTCCCATATTATAGGCCTTTTCACCCTGAAAATTAAGACAGAAACATAAACTAGCAAGACTGATGTCAAGGTGAAATCGTAGCAAATTTAAACCAGCAAGTGCAAGCTGAATGGTTTGTTGCACTGTGCCCCAGAGCTCCC
>NW_010251108.1:3050-4925 GCF_000690775.1 Eurypyga helias
CACCAGTGCTGTACAGACAAGCTGTTCTCATACAGTGGGTGGAAAGACAAAGGAGCAGCACGTTACACATAGCTGAGGGAATCTGACCCTGAGCAAGCTCAGCTCTCGTTCACGAGGAAGAGAAGCCCCCTTGTGCCAGCCAGTGGGATGGGAGCACTGCCACCTGGGACCCCTCACAGCTCTGGCTTGCCATGACAGGTCACGGCTGCTCTGCTTTGTGCAAAACAGATGACCTCTCTTTTATCAAATTAATAATGTAGCAGTCATGGGGCTGGAATAACATATTGTTGTCTCATTCATTGTAGGTCTCATAAATTTATGCTGAATTTCATAATTTCAGTCATGAAAAACACTCACAAAGGTAGCACAGGGACAGTGTAATTAGTACCCCATACGCTCTGTGCAGCCATTCTCTGAAAAAATGCATAGTGAATTTGTATTAACATACATTAACATTTTTTAAACACCACTTACCTTTACAGTGGCTTTGTTTCACAAAGCTTTAATGGGCTTGCTCTGAGTTTTTTACAGCAACTAGTTTCACACAGCCATAGGGTGGGCGATTTGGCAGCAGTCATTCCTCCCAGCATGAGCTTGCTTTCTTTCTGCCCTCCTACTCTCCCACTGTTTTTGTTATGATTCTTCTGTCTCCCTCAAAGCTAACAAATACATTCATGTTTACATTGGAGAGTTCATAAGAAATAACCTGAACTATACAGAATATGCATTTGGGCAGTCAAGAATAATAGGTATAAAATGGCAGCTTTGTGTCAAAGTCCGTGGCCTTTCCATCTGTGAGGGCTGTGATGGCAGCATCGATCGGCTGCTGCACCCCTGGCCAGAGGAGGGATGGGATGATGTGGCCAGAGCTCAGTGTCATCTCCTAGCCTCTGCAGGGGAGGAGAGCTCTGGGACTCCCAGGGGTGGTGCAGGTGGAGAAGGGCCTCAGGGACCTGATGTCCTCATAGCTGTGGTTGCTTGTGCAGCCAAGGGTTACATCCAAGGTGAACTGCAATACCTCCCTTACTTCTTGTTAGCAAATAAGCAAGTTAAAAATTACAGAGTTTTGGTCACCGGTCTTGAAGAGCACAGCTGAGAGCAGGAATTATTCCTTGCTGCCAGGACCAAGAAAAGAATCAGTTTAATCTGTTTAACACTGAATAATATAGTTGCCAAAGCATTAAAGGAAGCTAACTGAAAAGAGTATTTGTAGAAACAATATAAATTTTCTATGTTTGCTCACACTTCCTGCTTCTCCTGTCACTGCACCTCTTCTACTCACCAAATGTGTGTGCTCTAGGAAATTTCCTTGCCACTGCTCTTACCCCAGAGATAATTAATTTTTGTAAGTAGGCCAGACAGTTATGAAAGGGATTGCTTTGGAATGATGGTTGCTACTTGGTGGAAAGCCATCACCAGGAAGAATGTGGTGACCCAGACGGTGCTTCCACTCAGGCATGTAGCTGAACAGGTCTCTGGCTGCAGGGAGTGCCTGAGCCTGTCACCCATAACAGGGGGCAGCAGGGACAGCCCCTGTGTGTGGGGTGACCTCGGGAATGATCTGCTGGTGGTGTCAGAGCTGAAGAAGGAAGTGGAAAGGCTGAGGAGTATCAGGTAGTGTGAGAGGCAGATAGATTGGAGGAGTCAAACCCTACCACCCCTGAGGCAAAGGCAGCAGTTGGAGGCCCCACAAGCAGCAGTGGATCCCATATCCTCTTGCCACCAGACAGAAGGAAAGGACCTAAGAGAGGGAGGGGAATGGAAACAGGTCCCTGCTCAGGGAGGTAGGCAAAACCTCTCCTGCCCTCCCTCCCCTTCCCAGTTGCCCCTGCATAACAGATATGGGGCTCTGGAACTCGAGGGCCAGGCAATTGC
>NW_010251109.1:0-2414 GCF_000690775.1 Eurypyga helias
CGTCGGGCTCTCTCTTTCGCTGGAATCTGGAAACTCACAATCCTTTACTAACTGCGACCTCCAAGGCGTTTAGATAGAGGTGCGCTGTCTCGCGCTTTTTGGTTACCTGGAGCTACCCTGACCGTCTGAAGGAAATCTGCGTGGCAGATGAATAAAGAAAGAAAGTCGGCTGCCCTTAATAAACTCCAGAGGGAACTAGAAGAGCAAGAATCGAGACTATATCTATGGAAGATGTTAAGAGGATTTTAATGCTCTCACTTATTTTCTGTTTTATTTGGCCTTACATGGGACAAGTACTAAAAGGAAATAACTCGCAATGGAGTAATCAATACCCTGTCTGTACTGACACCGTGGCTTGCCACACAACAGGTGCAGGACGTCGCAGTTGTCTTTGTTGAACCTCATGGGGTTCACACGGGCCCACTTAGCAAGCTGGTCAAGGTCATGCTGGATGGCATCCCTTCCCTCTAGAGAATCAACTGCACCACTCAGGTGGCATTGTCTGCAAACTGGCTGAGGGTGCACTCGATCCCACTCTCATGTCATTGATGAAGATGCTAAACAGTACTGCTCCCAGCATGGACCCTTGAGGAAGGCCACGTGTTACTGGTTTCCAATTGGACATTGAAGCACTGACTGTAAGTATTTGGACACAGCCGTCCAGCCAGTTGCTCATCCATCTAACAGTCATCCTGTCAAACCCACGTTTCCCCAGTTGGGTAGCCAGCTTGTTATGGAGCATTGTGTGAGGGAACACCTTCACAGCCACTCCCACTGGTCCCCAGTCTCTTTAAGGAATTTTGTCTGGCTGAATTACCACTCTACAGCTTGAGGACTGCAGTAGCGATAGTTTTGCATTCTTGCACTTCAGACAAGTGTGCCTGGTGAGCAGACATATGTCTGTGAATGCCTTCCTTTTCACAGCTGTAAACATCAAAGTTTTATATGGAACTGCTGTTGCAGTCAGACACTTGGAACATACGTGACATTCCACGTATGATCAGAGACCCTGAGGTCGGGCTGTAGCTCTTGGCAACAAGCAAAGCAAGAGGTAGAAACATAGAGAAATGCATGGATCACATCGAATGACATTTCTTACGCCAAAATTTTGAGAAGTAGCAACTCAGGTGGCATGGTACCATGTTAGGCACACGGTTGTGTTCTCTATGACAAGCAAGGAAATGACCATGTGTTCTTCTATAGCTCCTCAGCCCCAAGCTCTCCTGACTTATCTCCACCCCTACACAGCTTGCAGCTTTGCTTCTGAACCTCTAACAACTGGCAAAAACATATAGTGAGAGAAGAATGTTCAAGATCACAACACAAAGGGGGTATATATTTTTCTGCTCACCACCATTCTCAGAAGAAATAGAAGGATTCATGAATGATAAAGAAGCACATGAAGCACATGAATGATAAACAGCCAAACCAAAGGACAAGTGGTCATCCAACAGGTTGGATACAAATGGCTCACGGGGAATCTGATCCCCTCTATTCACACATACACTGTTCCACAGAGATGCGACTTTTGCTGAGGTCATGGTTACATCTACTCCCCACCAACAATAACAGAACAAAAAGGTAAATACACATATCCTGTCTTTCACACCTGCTGTAGCATCATCAAGATGCACAAACAGAAGGCACATTGCTAAATGAAGCTGTGCTGATAATTACAAGGTAAACCTATACACATGGGAGATCAGGTAAAGAAAACCAAAACCATAGATCAGAGAAGCAAGGCAAGGAAGCACCAGAAGACAAACTGTTATTAGGGAAACGCACCAGAAAATCTTGGTCTTCACTGTGGCTGTTGAAACTCATCCCAGAGACCACCTGGAAGTCACCAAGGTCTAATGCTGCAAATGAGGCCTTAAAGTCTTACTCTGGACTACGATGTAAGGCGGTTCTATTTTAAGAACTAGTCATCAGCTCTCATCAATTTTGCTGCTATGTGGCCTACTCAGTTCCTACAGATACAAAAAGCTAAATGTAAACACCTTATCATGGGCCTCGTTCTCTAGCTATCTCCTTCAAAGTTACAACAGATTCTCTTTTAGTTTCTGCTTCATTTTTGCCAGGCATAAATTTTCCCTCTTAGGTGGTTTCAGTAAGTATTTGCTGAAAAAAAAAAAACCCACTCACAGTTCCCAACGCAAAAAGCTCTGTCCCAAAGTGGGGAAAATGAGTCATGGCCTTTCAGGAAACAAGGCCCTGAAGGAAAGTCTAATTGCAAGTGTGAAGAAACTCCACATCACAACGTTCCAGCGAGACAAAGATAGATAAAAAAGGTTATACACAGGAATTAAACTGTTGCACACACACATCATTCTTCCAAATGCAGTTACTGTACAAATGCTTTATTATCACAAAACTACGATTGCTGTTAAGGACACGAAATCCTGTATCACAGC
>NW_010251110.1:0-5180 GCF_000690775.1 Eurypyga helias
TTTCTTTAAAGTAATAAATATATATATATATGTTTTATTGTTCTTGGAAAGCATTGTATTTGCTGGGTCAGGGTCTATCTCCAGTGAAGGAGGAAGGGGGAAAGGTATCATGGATTGATGGGGAGCAAAAGGTTGTACACTGGAGCAGAAAAAGACACCAAAGGAGACAGCAGTTCCCATCAAGTCACGGATCTCTCATGCCTCTTTGTCTCACCAAGAAGGGCTTTCTGGTGAGGTTTCTTCTTGTGAAGACTTTCTCCTCAAAGGTAAGAGGTTTGGCTTTGCTCTTCATTTTGCTGTGATCTCCCTACAGATCATGCAGAGGTGGACCTACAGAGAGGCTGAAAACCCCTAGTTCACATAACCCCACACACACCCTTATTCCCTTGGCTGAACTGTGGCTCCAAAGTCATTTATGGAGCCAAAAGTGGCTTCAGCAGCTGTCACCCTGTTCCCAGTTGCTATTCCCTTCCCCAGCCTTCCTTTTCCACAACTTAAAAAAATTACCTTTGTTTTGGCAAGCTAATTTTTAATTTGGATCAATTCACAGGTTCAGCATAGGACCCCTAGTCTGCTGCATGAGAATGACTCAAAGGAGTAGAATGCATCCAGCTGGGGAAAGTAAATTGAGGTGAGGAAGAGTTGGGGAGAGAGTAGTTACACCTGGTTTGCCAACCAAAATAAGCTGGTGATTCACCTCCAGCTGAGGGAACATCGTTGATGCCAACAGAATCCTGTCCTCTTGGAAGAGGCTGGTTAGGAGCAAGGAAGGTGAGAAATATGGGAGAGGGAAGGGAAGCAACCCCTTTTCAATGGTAATGGATTGCCATGCTGGCTTACCGAATGAGGGCAACTGCAGCCCAAAGGTCTTTACAAAACCGGCTTTGGGAACTGATGAAGTCCTGAGTTAGTCATGGCCGGTGGTAACATTCTCGAGCACTTTGCAGCCTGTCCTGAAAAACCTCAAAAGAAGCTTTACCCACTTTGCATTCCCCCCACACTAGTTGCAGACCAAAGGGAGCCATAAGAACCCATGCTGGGAGATTCCTTTGATTTTGTTTGGGAGGCATCATTTATCTCCTTCAGCTTTTTCATTTTACACTTCTCTTGCTGTTACTGAGAGGGATCTAGAATGGAGGCTTTGCAGCCTGTCCTGAAAAACCTCAAAAGAAGCTTTACCCACTTTGCATTCCCCCCACACTAGTTGCAGACCAAAGGGAGCCATAAGAACCCATGCTGGGAGATTCCTTTGATTTTGTTTGGGAGGCATCATTTATCTCCTTCAGCTTTTTCATTTTACACTTCTCTTGCTGTTACTGAGAGGGATCTAGAATGGAGGTGTCTGATATCTAATTTTACACTTCTCTTGCTGATACTGAGAGGGATCTAGAATGGAGGTGTCTGATATTTTGCATGCCTTTACTTAAATTCAGTTTTCCCATTTCTTTTGATTAATTCTGTTTGTGTTTGTTTTATTCAGTTGGTGATGGAGTGTAGGATCATGCATGTCTAAAAAACTCTGTAATTACATTGCCTGTCTTCTGATAGTGCAATTAATCAGGCATATTAATCATCACTGCTTTCCAATTATTGCCTCCCATGTAGATATATAGCCCTGAAAATTCAAGCATAGATTTAAATCTTTAGACTTATTCTTATTAATAACACCTATAGACATGGTGACTTCCTCCATAACCTCTGGGCCCCTTTTGTGATGAGTTACTTATGCTAGCCTGATTTGATTTGAAGACCTTGGTCATTTACATGGTTTAATTGATGAAAGTTATTTCCCTGAAGCTTGGTCTTATATTTGATTTATTTCCTGAGTATAACTATCTGTTTGGAGGTGCTCTCCATAGACAGTATTTTGTGGTACTTCTGTTATTGCTTTACTTCCTAATAGTCTACAAAAAAGCTGTTCAAAGTCTTTAAGTTGCTTATTAAGAGGAGTCTTGAGTAATATACAGCTTGAGTAATGTATGACCTACATGCATGGCAATGCATGGGTGGATTATAAACCTGTCAAAAAGCACTTTGGCTTTTAGTTATGTTCTTTGGCAGGAAATAAATGCCATTCCTCTATGAGGTCTATTATCTTAAGCATACCCCTGCCTCATCTGAAAGGAATTGTTAAGATTTATCACCCAGGATTTGGCACTGTAATACCTGAAGGAGTCTCCTGTTGCTGCAACTGTGTTAGATGGGAGAAGGGGTTTCTGAGGTGAGCAATGGCTATGGAGTAAGGAAATCCCTGGGAAGTCAGCACTGTGAAGCTGAAGTTTTGCCAAATGTCATTTAATGAGAGAGATTTTGGTGTCTTGGACACCCTGAGGTCCTTCACAGTGTTGTCCCAAAGCATGAGAGCTCATAACAGTCTTACAACAGACCCAGACTCAACTCTTGCTATGGTGCTGGATGTTTTACGGTCCTGAAATGCAGGGCTGGGGACCGTCTGTGTAAGCCTTTGTGTGAAGACAATTTTTTTTGCCTCTGGCTTCAGTATTATAAGGTCAGGACTGGACTTACTGGGTGCTGGGCTTGACCGCTGAAGGTCCATCGTGTATTTTCATGAGCAGGTTGTTTGGAACATGAGAGTTTTCAATGCAGGAAATTTCCAAAACACTGAGGGGCTGACTCCTGGTAGATAAGAGTGGAAATGATTGTAGATAGCTCATTATTATTACTAATTATGCAAATGATTGTATTTACACTGATAGGAACTCAAGGAGAATGCTCAGCTGAGTCGATGCACAAAGGTGTAACTAGAAAGTGAAGCCTAGTCCAACACCTGGCTTGGTTCAGGACCTTTACAGACCTCCAGTAACACACGGCTGATCAGAGATGATGTAGTAAAAGCCTGCCCTCAAGGACAAAAACTTGGTTCAAAGCTTTTAGAGTGAGGCATGGGCATAGAAAGACCTATATTACAGCTGTCACTGGGGTACAGAAGCATTTTCCCTCCTTGCTATCCATTTTATTACCAACCGTTCTCATTTCCCTAATTTAATAAAAAAAACATTAAATAAATCAGCATTCTGGTTCATTGTGAAGCTAATGATCCAGTCTCTAATTCATGTGGTTACAAGGAACTTGATAAACAAAAGTAGCTGCTGCCAGAAACCCCTTGTCCTGGTGAATCCCGGCTTTGCCAGCTCCATCCATTCAACTCTGGCCACACGGAGAGTTCAGTGCCCCCTGCCCTGTCCCTTTCACACCTGGGGGTGCTGCAGGGTTCAATGGAAGATGTGTGTGGTCCCTGTTCTCTCCCTCTTCCAAGGGCATGGTGAGTCCTTGCTCTGTGTAGTACACGCCTGAATATCCACAGGCGGTAGGTGTTGGATGGGGGCTGCCTGGAAAAGCTTACTATTTGCCTCAAAATTAAGTATTTGATTTTGGCAGATTTGGTTTGATCTTGGGTACTGTGAAGGTGAGAGGTCTTTGATATTTTCCAGGAACTGAGAAATATCCACAATTCAGAATCAGCCACACAAGTGGTGTGGACAACCAAAGGACTTCATGGTGCAGCACCCAGGGATGAGAAAAAGGGTGTAGGTGGCCCTGTTGTGTGGTGCAGAGCATGTGGTGGACTTTGGCTCTTCGTGAAGAGGAGGAGTGAGGGGACTCTGATCGCAGTGTTGAACTTGCCTTGAACGTGATGTTGAACTTAAAGGTCACACTGGGTCGCACCATCTCTTAAGGAGATGAGTCTCTTTTTCTCACTCCCATGGTAATGCAAGTGGTTCCTCTTGAGAAACTGATAATATGACCAGAGCCTCCTCTCTTTTACACTAGTAATGTTGGTGTCACTGGATTCACTCCAAATTCAGACCAGGATAATCTAAGCTAACAGAGGATTCTGCTTCCACCCCCTCGAGGGTAGGCATACAGAGATGGATGAACCTAAATCAATCATTTCCTGCTCAATTTTTTTCGGGCACTGAAGAATCACAATTTGAAATCTGAAATTCCAGCTTCATCCATCTGAGATGATCTCCCCTTGGGAGTACCAAGATATGAGGATGGAATTTGGCTTTCCTGTCACTGCTGGAATTTTCTGCTGACCGCTCTGTAGACCTTGACTGCATTGACCCCCTGCAGCCCTGTTATTCATTTCTTTAAATTCTAGTGAGGGGAGTTATCACTTTGCAGACCAATCCAGGGCTTTCAAACTCAGCCATACTTCATATCACCTTCTTCTGATGGGTTTATGTCAAACACTTTTGACATAATCTAGCAAGATGTGCCCAAGTTCATCCTACCTATCATGGACTTCTAGCCAAAGTCTCTAAGCTACAACCCTTTTCAGACAGATATAAACTGTTTCAACCTTCAGAGAGGGATTGACTAGTTAAGACTGAGGAATATAACCTTGGGCCTTTACTGTAGTTTGATCATTCTCTCTCTAAAGGCATATAACTTCTTAATGAATTCCAAATGACGAACTGCACAACAGAAAGCTGACAGAAACTTAAGTTTAACTGCAACATTCTTCCAAACCGTGAAATCCTATTCTTTCTTATTTCATATTTCTAAACCAATACCCCTGATGTTTCCTGAAAGCCTTCCCTTTTTTTTGGGGTCCATCTTTAAAAACAAAGCCTATCTACTTTTGTGCACAGTATAATGGGAAAGGGGAATTTGACAGGTAATATAATAGCTTTCCAAGCACTTGCAGGAAATGAAGATCTGTGGAAATGTAAAATACTGGAACAGAAAATACCTTTGTCTTTGGAAGCCACTAGTTGAAGTGTCCAAGGCTGATTTTCTAGTGGGTGGAAAGAGAAAGGCACTTGTTGAAGTTGATTCCAACCACCCTAATGCATGTGTTGAGAGTGGATTGGATAAATTGCCCTATGAAAATATCTTTCCCTCGCCTACAGAGAAAATACTTAGGGTAAATGCTGATCTTTTTCAAATGTGTAGACTTAGTTTGTATGAATCATAACCTGGCATCTATTCAAATAACCAACAGAGATTGCAGAAAAAAAGGAGAATTCTCCAGATGCATTAGCCAAGAAACTTCCACTGAGTCCTATGTGTACAGAAAGACAAAACCCTCCTGGGAAGCTTTCTGCTGACTACTTCAGGACCTGAGTTTGTATTCTCCGGTCATGAGCGCAGTCACCTGGTGTATAGCCAATGGAGAGAAAGAGAAACCTCTTCAGAGCTCAACTCAGCAG
>NW_010251110.1:5198-6619 GCF_000690775.1 Eurypyga helias
TATAGTGAATAGGGCTGTCATGATACGCATTAGTCTTAGTTTGTTAAGATGGGAGCAGTCTTCCTTCATGTCCGCCTACCACCATGAATGTCAGGGCTGCTGCCGAAACCAGCCAGGAATCAGGCAACGTCAACCCCTGAGCAAATGTGTAATCACTTCTCAGTAACAAGGCCAAGCATTAGTACCTTTTTGTGTCTGGGCTTCAAAAGCAAGTTGGGTTGAAAACAGAAGGCAAAGGAAAATTATGGTGCCAAAACAGACTGAAAACAATGAAGGCATTTTTGAGTTACAAGATGTTAAAACATGAACCCTGAGATGAAATTAGCTAAGTTTTTCCCAGTATGCTTTTGTTTTCTCTCCCCATGATATTGCGTCATGGTGAAGCACACTCCTTGGGGTTTAATGGGAAAAATATGTTTCTTTTTCTGAGGTGGTAAGGAAAGACAGTAGGTTATTCTTAGTTATTCGGATAAATGCTTGTGTTTTGTCAAGGACCCACCAGTAAGTATGTGCATGCTGCTGGTGCTTGGCATGCTGAACTGGACTTGGAAACAAAATGGTTTTGAAATGGGGGTGGTGAAGCAAAGGCTCTAAACCAAATTTCAGCTGTTGGTCAGGTGTGTTAAAGGCTAGAGGAGTTTTTTATCCTATTAACACAGGCTTTGGTAAAAAGCTACATTTCTGCTCAAGGTATCTACTGCATGTGAGCCCTACTCAGGTACAAACCACATGCTGGCACCCTTAGCTATGTCTAAATATGCAAGGTAGCTTGGGACACCCACTAGACAACCAGCTTGTCTGGGTGGCCTTCTGGTAAAGTGGAAGGGCATTTTGTATTTCCTTTCCTCTGTATTCATGTATATTAATTAGGGAGATGTTGACTGCAAAACACACTCCCATGATGAGATCACAAGAAGGCACAGACACGGTTCCTTTGATAGTTGCACAGCAGTTTCTCCCTGGCCATGTTAAGCCTCCCTCCCTTTTGAGTCTTTTACAACTTCACGGCTTGAGCTTGAAGTGAAGAATTAACCCCCTTGCTCCACATTTCATTACTGGGGTCAGAAAAGGGTCTTTGGGAATGTCCTGAGATATGACTGTAAAATCTGCATCACATGGCAAGATTCGGGACAGTCAGCCACCCTCATCTCACACTCAACAGGGAGACATATCTACCAGTGTTGCACACTCACTCAACCAGATCCGTTCATCTCCAGCCCTGCACAAAATGTGCTCACGTGCATTCAGCCCCAGTCCTAGTTTCCAAAGTTAATACCTTTCTCCCCTTAAAGAGAATTCCTGTACTGCTGACAGTCTCATAGAATCACAGAATGGTTTGGGTTGGAAGGGACACTAAAGACTATCTAGTTCCAACCCCCCTGCCATGGGCAGGGACACCTTCCACCAGACCCAGGTGCTCC
>NW_010251110.1:6822-8053 GCF_000690775.1 Eurypyga helias
ACTGGAAAGCTGCAATGAGGCCTCCTCGGAGCCTCCTCTTCTCCAGGCTGAACACCCCAACTCTCCCAGCCTGTCCCCATGTCAGAGGTGCTCCAGCCCTCTGATCGTCTTTGTGGCCTCCTCTGAACTCGCTCCAACAGGTCCATGACCTTCTGATGCTGGGGATTCCAGAGCTGGATGCAGCACCCCAGTCAATCTCTCTGAGTGAAGATGTATTGCACTGTGTACTCCATGCAGAACTACGAGTGTCACAGTGGCATTTTCTGAAAGTAATTTTGAGTAATCATCCCTGGAGGGTCCCTTAAGCACATTCAGCGCTACATCAAGCAACATCACCTCTGCCTCATTAGCGTTCTGCAAAGCAACTCTCCCTTCCCCCTCCTGCCCTTTCTGCTCTTCACCAAAAGACAGACAGACGGAAAGTCCTTCCTCTCCTCAAATAGCTTCACTGCTGCCTCGTTCATCCCAGCACCTAAATCAGAACTGCCCGTGTGCTTACTGCCTGCCATTATTTTTCACTCTGTCCCATTCCCTGCTCCTTTGGTGTCATAGAATCATAGAATCATAGAATGGCCAGGGTTGGAAGGGACCTCAAAGATCATCTAGTTCCAACCCCCCTGCCAGGGGCAGGGACACCTTCCACTAGACCAGGTTGCTCCAAGCCTCATCCAGCCTGGCCTTGAAGACATCCAGGGATGGGGAAATCGGCTGTCCTTCACAAGAGCTCATGACAGCAGTGTGAGAGGCTTCTCCCCTGCAGCTCTGACCATCCATTTATCTCTACCTTACCGATCTGTTTGAATAGCCAAAACTATTTCTACTCTGACTTTAGGAGCTCAGAAACATTTCCAGAGGCCTTACAGCGCTCACCCCATTCCCTTTCCATATACATTATTGTGAAATCTTCCTTAGATCTGGGGCTTGGAAGTGCACAAATGTGCTTAAAGATGAGCAGATCTCACTGAGTCTTTCCAAACTTTCTTCTGATGCAGAACTCACAGCAACCTGGTCCACCCTCCCCTCCTGCTGGGTCCCTAAGGTGGGGAAGGGCTCCACATCCATACTGCAGCTGCTCCAGGCATGGCTACGTGCCAGAGAGGATGCAAGACCTGTGATTTACTGTCTTTTTCTCATGGAACAGCTGCATGAAAAGCCACTAATTGAGTCTTTAGCTTCAAGGTATGTTGCTTTTGGTGGCTTTTCTGCTCTCCCTCCCTCCACCACCTCTCAT
>NW_010251110.1:8078-24119 GCF_000690775.1 Eurypyga helias
TGCTGCTGCATCCCTTCTCCCCTGCCAGCACAGCTGCACTACTGAGAGCTGGTTTGGGGAACGGATCCAGCTTAAAAGCAACAGAGCCAAACCAGATTTTTTTTTTTTTTTTAAATCGGTTGCTTCCCCTGATTCTTTTTATCCCACCCCACTCAGTACAGCTTTGTGGCACCACACAATGATATGGCAGGAACAGACACTTGGGAGGGGGTAAAGTACAAGGACTGGGAGGCAATTGTTTAAGCTGATGTTTCTGCAAAAGAAAATATATCAAGAGACTGCAGCCTGAGGTGCAAGACATCTAAGTGTGACACAGAGGGCTAGTGTCACGTTCCTTTAAATCCCTCAAGGAATTTGGCTTACTGGGCAGAGATCCTTTCTGCAAGAAGAAAACCCGAACAAACAGCCCTTTATAAATCAGGAAATGCTTATTATCTCCTTCACCCTCTGCTCCTTTCTATGCCTACTCTTTTCAAAGTCAGAGCCATGAGGATATACAGAGATGCAGGACAATGCAATAAATAAATAAGTGCCCCGGAGCTCAGTTTTGATTGCAAATATTTTAGATCTGCATGGATTTGTGGAGACACCGTAAGCTGCGCAGCAGAATGAAAACCTGGCAGCATTCGTAGCTCCAGACCCCTGCTGAGAGCTGCGCAAATACATCTTTAAAGAAAATCATGGCAAAGGCTGAAAACAACAAGCCTTTTCCCCTCTCTTGCTCCACGTTTCTCAGTTCAGCACGTCCCAGTGACGTTTCCTTGGGTGTTAGGATGAGTGCTGTGAAAACGTGCCAGAATCACGTTGTTTGTTCTTGGTGTT
This sequence comes from Eurypyga helias, assembly GCF_000690775.1. Classification (NCBI taxonomy): domain Eukaryota; kingdom Metazoa; phylum Chordata; class Aves; order Eurypygiformes; family Eurypygidae; genus Eurypyga; species Eurypyga helias. Next base: position 8,901 of record NW_010251110.1, read on the forward strand.
AGAGCCACCAACTCCACTATGTGAAAGAAGCCCCTGTCACCTAGAAAAATGGGTCTTGAACTCCATGGCATATGAGGAAGAAAGGTACAGAGGTGTTTTCTGTAAGTGGAAACCTGCTGTTCAGATTAGTCTCTGATGTAGCTGAAATTTTTAGCATTGAGACTTTTTGGCCAAACATCTTAATTTCTCCTTCACTGGCATGGTCCTCCCTGGCTATTTTTTCCACCACTATGAGCAACTTGAATTCCTGAGGCATGTGGGCTGGGACCTCAGTCATGCTTGACTCCTCCTGGAAGTATTTAAAAGACATGTATACATGGTGCTTAGGGACAGGGTTTCATGGTGGACTTGGTATTCTTAGGTTAATGGTGAGAATGATCTTAAAGGTTTTTCTCAAGTTAAATGATTCTATTATTCTGTAGTTAGTGAAGAGAAATAGGTGCCTCCAGAAACTGATTTGGCCCTGCTAAGATCCACATCACATTTCTTAATTGCCCTAGACTGTATCATGATCTTGAGCAAGTCAGTTCCCCACGTAGGCACTTTGGTCTGGTGTCAAATGTTGGGATGGACTGTCCAGAACCAATGGTGCTTCATTTTTGGAGGTTGGGCATTTCAGGTGATGACAACGAGCTCACTGGGGACTGTATTTGTGTCTGTCACTTCTACCTTCTTTCTTCACCTCCTGCATCTCCCTGTGGTCCCTGGCACTCACCCTGGTCTTTAATTCCTTACCACCCCCTGCACCAGCTCCTGTCTCCTGTTGCGTGCTGAAAGGGGTAGCTCTTGGAGATATTGGACCACCCAGTTGATGTAGCTGCAGTTATCCTGATGTCTGAGCCAGGTAGCCCCATGCGACTTGTGGTGACAACCATAGCTGCACCTTCAGAACACAGTACAAACTTCTTGCCCTCAGGAAGGAGCTGGGCTTTAAAATGCTTGATGTGAAATAGAAACCAAGGAATAGGAATATTAGGTGTTGCAAGAATTTGGAAAATCTGTCCAAGTGTAGCACAAAGAAAGTAGCTCAGTGTCAAAAATGTATGCTTCCTAGGCGTGAAAAGGAGAGCCAATGTGATGGGGATGTGTTCAAGCAGCAAGCAAAGAGACAAGGCCCCTACAGCCTTGAAGCTTGGAGCCATGGTGTGATCATGAGCTAGAATGAGGAACTGCTGAAGGCCAAACCCTTTTCTGTCCCTGCTCACTGATATGAGGCTGCAGTAACACAAATGTGGCAAGCAAATGTCTCCAATTTCGTCTCCTGGTTTCAGGGCAGGCTTAATCCAGCATCAGTCTAATTGTGTAGCCCTGTGGATTAACAAACCAGTCTGATCTTGTTCCCTGTGGTTAGTACCAGCTGCTGAGACTCTTTGCCTTTAATTCTTCTTTTGAGGTCTCTTTTTGTCCTAGAGTAGGCTAAAGGACTTTTAGCTTCTGAAATATACATTTTGAGTATCTAAAGCATCCTAAAACCTAAAAAAACAATATTTAAGTACATTAGATTTAATGCACCTCTTAGGTCTTCTTAATTATCTTTAGGGGTATAAGCAGGCTTACTATTCTGTATTTATGCAGTATCTTACCCAGAGGGGTCTTAGTTTTTGGCTGGGATTCCTAAGTATTGCTAAAGAGATCTATGACTTGCCAGTCTGTTCTCTTTTTCTGTCTTTAAATACCACATGTCAGCTGCTGACCCTTCACAGAGTGGGCAGGGCTCACTCAACCTCACTTAATCGGGTGGAAGGGTCCCCAGACTAAGGTAGGGGCCCATTGCAGCAGATTGCCTTGGGATACTTTCTCTAAGTAAAGACAAATACGTGCCACTACTCTACAGGCAGACCTCAAAAATCCTTCACTTCTAAGTTTCTCCACGATGACTTTCAGGGGAACAGGTCCAGAGAGGTGAAGTTGGTGCAACACAGAATCCCTGGGGCTGGACCATGCTGTCAGCGTGACATCAAAACCTTTCTCCATGGCATCTTCTTAGCATCTGCTAGACAGAGCACAAAACCCTCCCTGTGGGACAGACTGTGGGGGCTGAGAGCTTCCTTTCCCCCTCTTCCCCAAGCCCTTTCACTTAATTTGTGTCATTTTGTTCAGATGCAGCTGGAAAGAATTAAAATGTCAGGCAGGCACAATTGCCTCCATTGAGATGAAAAGCTGCTGGAAGAAACAATGCTAACAAGCATGGCAAAGAGAAAAAGGAAAAGCCTGGTGCTGTTTAGCTGGTAATAATTAGCCCCAGAAACAGAAAGAGGCAAGATCCAGTGTGGCTCCTGTTCAGTTCAGGGGAGGTCTGGTAAGGACCAGGTCGATGAGCACTGCTTAAATGCTGCTAATCCGTTACTGGATGGAGTCTGGTCTCCAGGATGTACCCATCATGCAAAAGCATGTGGCAAGCAGGAGCAAGGGCAGGCAGAGATGCTCCTAAGACTTGGCTGTTGTGGGAAGTGACCTGCTTGGACAGGGTTGTTTGGTGACTGGTCGTTGTAGGGGTGCAAGGTTTGGGAGATCCTTCCTTATTGGATACTCATGTTATACAAAAGAGAGTGATGGAAGAAGAGGTTTTCAGCTGCTTAAGCCAAATGACTATGTGAAGTCAGGACAAATCCCACCAGAACCCAAGGCACTACAGGTAAAGAACAGATTCCAGGAAATCATGGAAGCTTCACATGGCTTTACTAGGTGATCAGATGTGGGACTTTTGGATCAGGAATGTGCAACAGCCCTGCCTTAAAGACTCAGTATTTTGGCCTACTGGTTATCTTTGGAGAAGCATAGAAAATGGGACTAGAAAGGTCTTTCAGGGACCTCTCCTGTTCCTGTGTTCTGAGCCAGAGCATCTTATTAGGGCTGAGTTCCTGCAAGCAATGTGGAAGATGCTCTGGGTCCACCAGCCCCTCTTCCTTCTCTCTGTTCTTTCCAAAACTTCCTACAAATCTGGACAACATAAGGACAATCCAGAAATCCTTGTTGCCCATTGTGCATCCAGTCTGAGTCCCTAGCAGGAACTGTAGCCAACTTCACTCTTCCTTTTCTTCCTGACACCTTCCCAGTGCAGTTTCAGCACGGCACACATTTTATAAAGCATCCTTCTCAGATGAGAGCTGGTGTCAGGGCTTCTGTACGGATGCATTTGGAAATACAGGAATAGAGAGTATTGGGAGGCCAATGACATCTGAATCACAAAAGAAGTACTTGTGAACTGGAGATTATCTGTCTGTGATCTACCCAACTCTTAAAATCTGTGATGATTTCATGTGTCGTTCCAGGTCTTTCTTGTTTATGTGCCCTGGGGTGGGCCAGTGTTTGCCTCTGTGGCTGCAATGTGACACTGGTGACTCATTTTGCATCCAACATCAGGTCAAATGTTTGATGTGCCTGGGAACTCCTTTGGATTTTCACAGCTAAACCAGTTGACCTAATAAAAGGCATGTTCCCTCCCCATAAATCTTCCTGAAGCTCATGCTTGACATCTTTCAATCAATATTTATCTCACATGAATGCTCCATACACAGATTATTGCTTGTAGAAGGGTCAAGATGGGAACTGTGCAGGACATAGAACCACAGAATCATAGAACAGTTTCGGTTGGAAGGGACCTTAAAGATCATCTAGTTCCAACCCCCTGCCATGGGCAGGGACACCTTGCACTAGACCAGGTTGCTCCAAGCCTCATCCAGCCTGGCCTTGAAGACATCCAGGGATGGGGCATCCACAGCTTCTCTGGGCAACCTGTCCCAGTGCTTCATCACCCTCTCCAGGAAGAACTTCTTCCTGATAGCTAATCTAAACCTCCCTGATTTCAATTTGTACCCGTTACCCCTTGTCCTATCACTACAGACCCTTGTAAAAAGTCCCCCCCCAGCTTCCTTATAGGCTTCCTTCAGATACTGGAAAGCTGCAATGAGGTCTCCTTGGAGCCTCCTCTTCTCCAGGCTGAACAAGCCCAATTCTTGCAGCTTTTCATCATAGCAGAGGTGCTCCAGCCCTCTGAGCATTTTCGTGGCCTCGTCTGGACTCGCTCCAACCTGTCTATATTCTTCTGATATTGAGGGCTCCACAGCTGGACGCAGCACTCCAGGTGGGGTCTCACCAGAGCAGAGTACAGGGGCAGAACCCCCTCCCTCGACCTGCTGGCCACACTTCTCTGGATACAGCCCAGGATACGGTTGGCCTTCTGGGCTGCCAGCGCACACTGCTGGCTCATGTTCAGCTTTTCATCTACCAGTACCCCAGTGTTAAACACCAGATAATGGGGGTCGCAGGACACCTTGGAAATTGTTTTTAAGGTGAAATTAATGGCAGAGAAAGGAAAACAGCTCAAAGGAAAATGCAAACTACTTGTACGTGATTGAAATCAAGGAGTGTTAAGAATATGTTAAAATGTTTTTCTGGACTGACATCTCCAAGTTGCTCCATAGAAAAAGCCAATGCAAAGCAGTGAATGACCACCACCAAACTGCAGAAAAACTACACCAGGCACACTGTGAAATTTGAACTGTAACTTCTTGTTTTAATAAAAAGCCTGTCCCCAGCATGACAGGCTGAGTTCATACTGAAGTACCAACACATGTGTGCCCTTTATTGCTTTTTGAGACAGGGCCTGCCCTTCTTTCTCTTATCTAGTTCAGTAACCCTGTTAAGTGTCACAAGTTTTTCACAGCAGTGCAAACATCCGACTGAAGCAAGGTCCAGCTCTTGTGACATCTGCTTGTACATGCCCTATCTTTTAATGCCAGCAGCAACACACCTCCCATTTTGGTGGGACGGAGAGTTGTCATCTGTCTTGATGTGTGTTTTCAAGGGGGAGGCAAGGGACGGGAATGGGTATTCAAAGCCAATTCTTACAGTCCAATGGTCCAGTCAGACCATTGTTCCAGTTAATCCCATCTTCTCAGACAGCAACTGCTCACTGGATGAGACTCTTCCCGGGATGCAGCTGGTGAGCTGTGCAATACCCTCAACTATGTGACAAATGGCTTTCTCGCCCTCTCATGTAAACTTCTTATTCCCTCTGAAGCATAACATTAGATTACCTGCATGATATTTTCTTCTTGCATTTTTTGGTTAAGCCCTTTCTTTGGGCTAAGATTTCTCCAGCAAAGCATTGAAGTGAAAGTCAGTCCTGTTGTAGTGTCCCCTTCCCTTGTTTTATCCCCCCTTCCCCTGTTTTATCTCTCCCTCCAGAGACAAGGGGTAAAAATGACGATATATGGACATGTTTTGTTTTGCAAGTGCACAACATGGTCCCAAAGGGGACTTTCCTCCCATGCCTGGCAGCATGATCCCTTGGACAAATTTAGGGAGTGTTTGGAATAGGAAAGAGCCACCAAGAGATCACTGTAGTCATATGTAAGAGATCACGAAGGACACTGTCTGTGATGTGTCCTAGTTTGAATTGCACTGTGTTTTGCACACACTCAGGATTGCTTTCATACGCCTGCCCTGGATACAGGCAGCATGTTTACCACAGCAGCATGGAGCTCCCATGGGCTCCCCAGCTCTCCAGGGAGGGGTTGGAGCCCTCAATGAACTACAAGATGCTGTAGCTCTCAAAACCTGAGTGATTAAAGACAGTAACACCTTCCTGAGCAACACTGCAGACCCAGTTAAGAATTTGGTATATGTCACTGCTGTGACACCACTTTTACTGGTGAAGCATCTGCAGAATCTCTGTATCAGGCCTGGTACCCTAATTAAAGAAGTTGGGCTTGCCAACTGCTAAGCCACCATCTGAGCTTGAATACCAGTCTCTGAAGTTCAATGGTGCCATTGCAATTGGCTTTATGAAAAATAATTCTTTGTTCCAGCTGTGATCAACTCCACACTAGAGAAATCTGAATCACAAATGCAATTTAAGTGCCTGATTTCTAGTCTAGTTCTCATCTGTATCTTAGAAAAACTCACTTCCTCAATTCTTTGTCTGAGGGTAGAGGCTCTACACCCAAAGATGATATTTTCCATTGAGTTCGCAAAACAGTAGCTGTGCCCAGCCAACCTTACAGGAGACAGGACAACCTGCTGAGTGTATTGTCATCTCTTAATGTTGGTTTTGTCCTTATTTTGGGCACAGTTTAAGACAGTTTGTGGCTTGGTGCAGGGGTTTTCACCAGGGCGGTTATCACATCCAAGTGAATTCAGAGAAGGGCCTTCAAAAGGAACTAATGATGCTATCCCAAGCCCAGCACCAGAAACAAGGGCAGCATCCGTTCCTACCTTTGCCTCCCCAAAAGACCACCACGTCACATCCCCTTGCAGCTCAAAGCCCTGGGATGCCAGGAGGAGACTGCTACTTCAAAGTGGCGCCTTGGCTCTGCAGTTGTGCTCCTTCAGACAACTGCTTCCCGTCTATCCTATTGGTGCTGCAGTCTGCTTCCAGCCTTTCTGAATCCCCACAGGGTCTTGGGAGGAGGAATTACCCCTCCATTAGCACCGCCCTGCATCCCAGGCTCTCATCAGGAGGCTGGGCAAGGAAAGCTTTGCCATCAAGGCGGTCTCTTTCCTGACTCTGCCAAATTTCCCCAGGGTGCCTCATTAAGCCCTCTGCTCCCTCACTGCGATGGAGCTTGTTTCTTTTTTAATGCACGGGCTGACAAGCCTGGAAATATCAAACTCGGCAGCTTCGCGCCCTGCTCAGATCTGAAGCTCTCTGCGTCGGAGCTAATTAGCTGGATTTCAAATCAGAAGGGCAACTGGCTGCCTTCTCTGACAGCCCTGTTTCATCAAGACCTCCCAGAAAGATTGTTTTAAAGTTTTCCCTTCCCAGGCTTGAAATGAAGTCACAGGAAATTTCTCTTTTTAAGGGAGCTGGGGGGAAGCAGGCATTAAATAAGTATTTTCTTCCCTTGACTTTGCCAAATACACTTCATACTTCCTTTTAGGCAAGTGAAGATCATTTCACACCTATCAACAACCTCAGTTTCAAGAAGCACTGGGGAGAGAGAGGTTTTCTTTCCTGTGAATTTTGTGCATCACCACCAACTATCCCACCAAAATCACCATCAGCACAAGAGCTGTCATGGAAAAAGGTAATGCTTTATTTCTTCTTTTGCATATTATGAGTTAATTCTCCTCTGTCTGCTGCTTTGCTTCTGGGAGGCCACCACGGTGCTCAGCCGCCTGCAGCACTGCAGGTTTTAGGGCTGGAAGAGGGAATTCTCAGCATCCAACTGGATTTTACAAGTTGTATCTGGTGTTTCCCATCTCGTGACTTAAACTTCCACTTGAGCCAGGGTATAGCTGATGCCAAGCACAGAATTCACAGCTTTTTGCTCCTTATGTGTTAGTCAACATAAGATCAGTGGTAGTTTTGTGCTGCTCTGCTTTATACGGTTGGAAAAGACCTACATTTTAGAGGCAGGTGCTTAACTCTTCTTGCAGACCAAGCATTCACCAAGGGAGCATCAAAATCTCTATCCCACCATAACCTGCTCTGATGTGCTACAGAAATCCCCCAAAAGTTTCTTAGGGAATGGGTTGGGGTGGGAATAACAGCTCCACCTGAAGTTGTTATTCCCACCCCAACCCATTCAACCACTCTTCTGTCCTCATCCCTGGACCTTTAATCACCTCTGTGGTAGATGCTGAGTTCCTACACAATATGTTGCTATGGGCAATTGGTAGTCTCAGAAGCCACTACAATAAATTCCCACCTGAGTTCTCTGGCACCAATTCAGCCAGGCACTTTCTTCTTTATTTTCCCCCTCCACACCCCCAATTAAAAGTAATATGTCATTAAATTGGCTTTATATTTGTGTTGGTGGGCATGTCAAATGCTTTCACAATACCAGTTCTTACAAAACCTGAGACAAAGAGTCCCACACGAACCGGCTGCCCTCCGTCACTTCACTACAAAGTCTCTCATTGTACATTAAACCTTAATAAAGGAATCCTAATGAGACACCGGAGGGGCCCCCAGCAACACGGGATCTAAGAACATGAGGAGGGGGAATTGCAGGGGGCAGAGGCTTTCAAATCTCTGCAGCATTAGGTAGCAGGAGTTATTTAACTGAGTGGAGCTGGTATTATCCCCCAGGGAAATCTTGCTGAGCCCTCAGGAGAAGGATTTCCAATGCCACCTCATGCTGGGGGCATGATGTCTCCATCTGCAGTGATGCATCTCTCCATCATGTGTCTGCAGAGCAGGGGGTGCAGCTCAACAGGAGCTGTGGGAGAGGATTTTCAGCTGAAAGCTTTGACGTGTCCTACACACGCTGCCTTATTAATCCCTTGCAGTCCTCCAGTGGAAGAAGGAAGGATGATTCATTCCCATTTAAGTGAAAGGGAGCATTAAGAGATGAAATGATACCAGAAAGAAACCTTCTACCCTTGTCTCCTGAATGAGACCTTAATTAGTGAATCTGGGTGTATCTACATGGTGTGTGGAGACAGGGATGAAGTCACTTTGCCGTGTTGAAGTCTCTGGACATAAGAAGGACCAGATCAGAGGTAGGGATGGGGCACTACAGCTGGATCAAACCCCTGATATTTTGCTCTCATGCTACAGCACAGAACTGTATGTGTGGCATTTGGCTCAGCGAGGCATCGATAATCTGGTGATGAGGAGGGTGCATCCATGGTGACCCCAGAAGGGCAATCTGTGTTGAGGAGATGTTGGTTTGAGCGGATCTGCTTGGGACTGCAAGAATCATAGAATCACAGAATGGTTTGGGTTGGAAGGGACCTTAAAGATCATCCACTTCCCACTCCCCTGTCGTGGACAGGGACACCTTCCACTAGACAAGGTTGCTCCAAGCCTCATCCAGCCTGGCCTTGAGCACTTCCAGGGATGGGGCATCCACAGCTTCTCTGGGCAACCTGTTCCAGTGCCTCACCACCCTCTCCGTGAAGAACTTCTTCCTGATATCTAATCTAAACCTCCCCGCTTTCAATTTAAACCCATTACATGGGCAGAACAGTCAGCTGAGGACATAACTCAGAAGGCATCTCTTCAGGGTACCCAGCCCTTCTCCTGAGCTGCAAACCCCTTCAGCCTCATGAATGAGAAATTGATGCTGCCCCAGAGTGTTGTGTCCGAAAGCAAAAGGCAAGCAGGAAAGATCTTGCATTCACTGACCTTGCTGCTGAGCAAATCAGCTCTGAGGAGCTAGGAGGGTCTACTGTGGGATCAGCAGGTAGGGGTTCAAAGCCTTGTCTTTGGATTTGCACTGAAATTTTTCTCTGTGGAGCACTTCAGTGTTGCAGAAAGTTTGGGGTAATCAGTGGAAAATGCTGAGTGAATGATGGCTCCTTATTCCCTTGTGAGCCAATGGCTACGGAAAACTCAAGTGCATTAGCTAGGCTAGCTCGATAGACCCTCTACATCCAGGATGAATCTAAACCCTTCTTTTTCAATCAAAGGTACACCTCACAAATCCTGCTTTGCAGATGTGTGAAAGGATCGGTTCAGCCTTTGCTAGAGGCACTCTGCTCTCTTTGAAGTGACTGTAGCATGGGTTGCCTAATGCCACACGCATTGTCTGCGGCTGCATCGGTCATCGTAGGCTCAGGTGTGTTCACTATAGCAGCAGGACTGAGGTGACAAACCCCCCCTAGAAGAGGGCCAATAACAGCAATGCAGTTTGTTTGGGCAGTGGGATGCAATACATGGCAAACATACATGAAACCTATATTATGTGATGAAAACAATCCCTTTGTCTTGCAGGTACTGGCTGCAGGGGCTTTAATCATCCCATTTATACTGGCCAGAGGATGGCCTTATATTGTTGGATATGACTATCATCTTAATTTCCTCTCCATGTGGAGCACATGGCAGTGCATCCTGGAAAGGAGGTGATGCAAATAATTCCCCACATCTACTCATTTCTAGGAGGCGATGATTAAAACTAAGATATTCCCTTATCAGAAGTGAAGGAAACTGGTCGCACTAATTGGGGATGTGTGAGTAACAGAGAAATGCTGGTGGGACTGACTGGACTTGCTTACCTGCTTTGCATTTCCAGCGTAAAGCACTCTCAGGCACATACTTGCCCTGGTGCAGTGGAGAACCCTGCTGCTGCCTGTGGAGGGGAACTAGGGTGCAGCTAGAGAAGCACATGTTTGCTCTTATGGACCTTATGTGGTAAGGTTGCTGAATGTCAGTGTCTTCCCCTGGCTGCTAGCAGCCAGGAGTTTCTTACACCGTCTTTAAAAGCTATCCCCATGGGGAAGCTGGGCCAAGGTGTGGTTTGTCCTATCAAGTTACATAGCGTGATGCCATCAAATATCTCTGCCAGAAGGCAAGAATTTCGGGACTTCTTGTACCATCCCTGTTTTATGAATTACTGGAGGACTGCATTCGCTTAACTATAATCTACAAAATATGTGCTTGCCCCACCCAGGTATGGAGATTTGTGCTACTTCACTGGAAGGTGAACTTCCAGCTCTGCACCAAGTCTGGAAGAACCAGACCGTTCAAGCAGCTCTGTGGGGATGCAGCCAAATGAAGCCAAGCAGCCAGTTCTGCGGAGTTTACGGATATTCTTCCAGTCCAAATCCTACTTCTAGCAATGGCCAAGACTGGTTGTATCGGAGGAAGATGCTTCAGCCAGTGCTTAGTGTACTTGGTGCATGGGGAGCTGAGCACATTATCATGTTGGACCACATTACACATAATGACTCTTGCTTTGAAACCAGTCAGCATCACACTCTGTCCAGAAAACTCAGATTCTCCTTCCTTCAGCGTGCAGAACTGCAGATGTTTTTAACAACTGCAACATTTTGCAGCTTTTAAAGCCAACATGCATCCTTTAATTCAGTTCCTGTATCACTCAATAACCCAGCTAGCAAAGCTAATGGTGAAGATGAGTTCTCTTTTTGTTTCAAATGTCCGTGTCTGACCAAGGTGTTGGAAGATGCTCACATGGAGAAGGCGGGCAGGGCAGTCCCTTGAGACTCAGGGACAAGATCTGGCTGAATAGTGGTTTTGCTTTCAAGGAACCGTTAGTCCTTGTTCTCTCTTGTCCCTGTTTTATAGTTGGTCTGTTTAAGAAGCTCAGTTTTAATTCAAGAGTACAAATGTGGTCAGATCTCTTATAAACAGATTGGTTCTTGATGGTGGACAAAGTTTCTCCAGAAGAAGATTTGGCACCCTGCTCTCCTGAGTTTTGCATCTGAGTCCATTCCAGGTGCCCTGAAGAACAAGAATGTGCTTCACCCAAGTAATACTTACTTATCATCCACCTGAGCAGAAATTTGGAACAACTTTTTAACCCAGACACTAAACCAAAACAAACCCCAGCACCAAATAATTCCGGTGCTGTATCCTGAGGGTCTTGGTTTTTCTCCAGCTGGATGCTAGGAGCAAGGCACTGATGAGAAGCCAGATCCTGCCTCAGGTGCTCAGACACTGGCAGTCTGGACTTTAAAGCCTGGAGACTGCAGTCCATTGCTTGGTTTTATTTGAAAACTGCTGTCTGAAGTTACGACTATTTAAAGATTGTATCTATTTAAAACACACACACACACGAAAGGGAGATAGAAATAGCAGGGTTTGTGAGGTATGGAGGCTGAGCTTGAATTCTTCCTCATCTGAACACGTGGTAACTTGGATGCTTTCCACAGATGGCTCGCAGCCGCCATTCCCGGACTGCCAATGGCAGGGAAAGCAACATCTCCCACACATGGTGACAGCCCCCCTGCCATTACAACATGGCCCTTCAGTTTATTTGCAGTTCATTATCACACTATTTATAGCTGGCACCTATTTCTAACCCTGCAGACATACTTGCACATGAGAGGCATCCCCACTTGGAGTCCCTGGCAAGCCAGGGATGTTTGAAGTGTGACATCTGCAAGGACAGGACAAGAGAAAGCCTGACACAAGAGGGAGATGGAGAGGACAGGGAGGGCACAAGATATCTCAGGACAATCACTGAACTAGCTGTGTGGCTAGCAGGACTAGGGCAGTGACTGCCCCCCCTGTACTAGGCATTGGTGGGGTTACACCTCGAATCCTGGGGTCAGTTTTAGGGCCCTCACTGCAACACAGACACTGAGGGGCTGGACCGTGTCCAGAGAAGGGAACAGAGCTGGGGAAGGGTTTGGAGCACAAGTCTTGTGAAGAGTGGCTGAGGGAGCTGGAGGGGTTCAGCCTGGAGAAGAGGAGGCTCAGGGCAGACCTTATAGCTCTCTGCAACTCCCTGAAAGGAGAGTACGGGGCGGGGGGGGATTGGTCTCTTCTCCCAAGTGACAAGCGATGGAACAAGAGGAAATGGCCTCAAGTTGTGCCAGGAGAGGTTTAGTTTGGATATTAGGGAAAATGTCTTCCTGGAAAGGGCTGTCAGGCATTGGAAGGGGCTGCCCAGGGAGTTGGTGGAGTCACTATCCCAGGAGGGATTTAAGAGATGAGTTGATGTCTTGCTTAGGGACATGGTTTAGGGTAGACTTGGCAGTGCTGGGCTGATGATTGGACTCAATGATCCTGAAGGTCTTTTTCAACCAAAAGTATTCTATGGTTCTATGATCTCCATCTATATGATACCGACAGTCATTCCTGACTCATGGGGTTTGCACTATGACTGTGGTGATGGGAGAGGAACCAACCTTGGGCTAAGCCCTAGGGTCTTTTCTTTTTTTTTTACACTGTTCTTTTCTCTTCTTCCTGGCTTCTTATTTCAGGCTAAATTTCTCTTTTCTACAATTCTGCAGCTTCTGGAGACATTGTCATTGTCTGTCTTGGCCCCGTGAGAAGAACCTCCCTGGGCCACAGGTGTAGAAAACGGAGTTGTCTTCTTATTCCAGGTATAGCTGGTATTTCTACAAGCACTGGCATACCCCATGGGACTTGCTGTACCAAGCCTGCCTCCCAGCCTGAGCATCTGCAACCCACAGGCTCTGCACCAAGCAGAGACCTGGTGATCAGTATCCATCACCCTGTGAAAACACTGGCTGCTCTCCGAGCTTCTCCCTGCCTCTTATAGCACAACAGCTGCGAAATACATTGTTCACAGATGCCTATAATTAGGGTCTGGCACTCCCTTCTGATGGCATCTGAACCAAAAAGGCCAATGAGAATAGAACATATCCTCTTGAGCCAGTAAATAAAAGATTAACTCTCTCTAGACCTGTGTGATTCAGTTTTACAGACTTACCACATCCTAATTGTGGTAATCAATGGAAGGAACCCTGGATCCAAAGGGATCATAGCTGAGCTGTTGTTTCCAGCAAGGCATTCCCATATGGCCAAGAAATTTTATGTCCTGGAGTTGTATGGGATCCTAAATGACAGAAGTAGGTCCTTATTGCTAAGTTTTGGGATCCTTATTTGTGCCTTCCTGCCTGCCATGGAAAAGTAATTTGCATCTCGACTAACACCAGCTGTTTGCTACTGTTGATGAGCTTCAGTCATCTGTAAGTTCTGTCAACATCACATGTTATATATAGCACATTTTCCAACATGAGCCAGCACCAAGAGCCTCCCCAGCCACCACAATATCAGACAATCTCCTATAGAAAGACAGGACAAAAAACCCCACCCCAAAACCCCCAAAAAACCCCAAAACAAAACAAAAAAACCCAAACAAACAAACAAAAACCCCCAACAAAATAACAAAAAAAAAGCACAAAGAAATTCAGAGTTTCTTTAAATAAAACTTACTTAAAATTTTGTCTTTGAGGAGATTGGTGCAGTTTTTAGGAAAGAGGGCCTCAGTCCTCAGACTTGTTGAAGTCTTGTATGTCCACAGTCTTGGGAGTTTCTCACTTGTGTCTCCTGACAGCCTCAGCCCCCAGTTTTGTAAGAACCTCTGCGTGTGCTTTAAGCACACAGGCTGCCCCAACACAAGGTCTTTGTTGGGCTAAGATAACAAACAACTGATGGAGACAGGCAGGAGTGTAAAAGATGGTATTTGAAGGTTGGTGGCCTTTTTTGATGGTCGTCCACACATTTTTTAGGAGGGTAGGAGGAGTAGGAAAGGGTCAGCATGCTTTCAGAATGGAAAGTGAGAAAGAAGAGGCAGGCAAGTGCCAGCACAGAAAAGAGATGGTTAGAATGAACTCTCACCACAACCACAGAGCAAGAACCCGTGACTCAAACCAGAGATTTTAGCCATGTGCTCCCTGTTCAGATCATCTCTATGCCATTCTCTCCTTCTTTACTGCCATTTTTCATTTATTGCCGCAGTTTTACAGAAGCAAGGAATAAAGGCATGGTGGGGGGTTTGTTTAATTATGGAAGGTGTCCTTGCCCATGGCAGGAGGGTTGGAACTAGATGATCTTTAAGGTCCCTTACAGCCCAAATCATTCTATGATTATTTTAGTTTGCAAATAGGCTGTGTTAACTTCATACTTGGGGATGGTTCCCATTTGTGGCTCTGCTGCCTCCAGAGGTAGGATATCCATCATTCCTGGATATACATGCAAGCTGACATTTTCTGTTAGACCAAAATATAATTAGATTTGCACACACCAGGTACAAGGTTATCAGCCATGAAAACAAAAATACATTGTATGAACAGGGAAGAACATCTGGGAGACACACCAAACCATCTAGGGTCCAGCAGATAAAAAAACGGCATAATAGATGGGATAACATGATGCTATCAGGGGCAATGTCCTGTCTGATTAAATCTACTTCATCAAACATCATCAAGGACAAAATGTCCCCTTTACCCATAGATGCATGATGAGTAAAAAAGAATAAATGTATGATTTCTAACACATTGCTGAGTCCTTTGCATTCTGCAGCAAGAGGTCACAAAGCACCCATGTACTCTGGGCATCAAATTGGTTTGCAAGTACTGCTGTTTCAGGGATGTTAATACTTTAGAATCATAGAATCACAGAATGGTTTGTGTTGGGAGGGATCTTCAAGACCATCTAGTTCCAACCCCCTGCCATGGGCAGGGACACCTTCCACTAGACCAGGTTCCTCCAAGCCTCATCCAGCCTGGCTTGAACACTTCCAGGGATGGGGCATCCACAGCTTCTCTGGGCAACCTGTGCCAGTGCCTCACCACCCTCTCCGGGAAGAATTTCTTCCCAATGTCTAATCTAAACCTGTTACCCCTTGTCCTGTCCAGTTTTATTGTCAGCTCCTTCAGGTACTGGAAGGTGCTATAAGGTCTCCTTGGAGCCTTCTCTTCTCCAGGCTGAACAACCCCAGCTGTCTCAGCCTGTCCCCCCTCCAGACTTTGGAGCATCTCCATGGCCTCATCTGGACTCACTCCAACAGGTCTATGTCCTTCTCCACTTCTGGAGAGTGGATAGAGAGCAGC
>NW_010251111.1:0-19245 GCF_000690775.1 Eurypyga helias
GGGGAAGGCCGCGGTGCAGCGGGTGTGGGTTGATGACGGGCCGCACTCCCGCTCAGACGCCGGGTCTGCAGCTCGTGCGTGGGGCTGGATGCCATAATTTGGTCATAAAGAAGGGGTAGTTTGGGATGGCCAGAGCTGTGCTGCGGCTACGCAGAGAGGAGCATGGAAAACCACACATGAACAGGACTTTTTGTTGTGTAAATAAAATGAGCTGCGTTTGCTGGTGGTGGCTCTGGTTGATTGAGTTCAAGGCTACCTGGGGCAGGTGCGTGAGAGCTCAGAAGTTTTTAGAGGTAATGAAACCACGTTAAAAAACCACGCCACTCACAGTCACATACTTATTTATAGGCTAGTATTTACAGTTTGGTTCAGTTGTTAACTATCGATTTTGGTAGTATCCGAAAGATTCTCAGCTGAGGAGTTAAACACGTAAGCACATATGGAAAGAAAGAAAGAAAGTCGCTGAGATTGATAAATGCTGTGTGTCCTGTTGGAGGCTGCCAAGTGTGAGCCGTGTCACCAGATGTGCCGGAAGCTTGAGAGCATCCTGTGTGTCGGGGTGCTACATGTATGAGTTTATGCAGTGCGTCTTTTGGAAGCTGTTCAAATTTGTAATCGGATTTGGAGCACTGTTTTCACTGATCTCTTGATTCAGCAGGTAGACAAACATGGGTGCCTACAAGTACATCCAGGAGCTGTGGAGGAAAAAGCAGTCAGATGTGATGCGGTTCCTCCTTCGTGTCCGCTGTTGGCAGTATCGACAGCTGTCTGCCTTGCACCGAGCCCCCCGGCCCACCAGACCAGACAAAGCTCGCAGGCTGGGATATAAGGCCAAGCAAGGTAAGGAGATTGAGAGGTGAAGTCCACGTGCTTTGTGATTGGAGCGACCTGAGTTTCATGTCAGCTTCCTCCCTTAAGCGATGGCAGAATCTGGAACATACACGTGGCCCAAGATCCTGATGTGTCCTGTGTGAAATGAACATAGTGTTATAAATGTGTTAGACTGGTGGCAGTGGTCACAGGCCGGAGCCGTACTTCATGTAACTGAATTCACGCTTTGTGTGGCCATTTTGGCAGATGGAGATCAAGCGGGCTTTGGCTTCAATGCACCTTCTTGGGCTGTGTTACTGCTGTAGAGTGACCAATGCCTTTAGTACCCTTGGTGTGGGGGTGCCCTTTCTCTGCCCAGATACCAGCGTGCATTACTTTGACCGTATCATCGCTGTACCTGCTCGAGTAAGCAGGATCATTGCCTAGTGTCGCTTGAAGACAAGTACTGATTGTTGGAAGAAACTCGGGGAAAGAGGCCATCCGTCTGTAACTTGAGCAAATCCTTGAAACGATGTATTTGTTCACTCTGCAAATGTAAAGCTGAGTCTATGTTTCTGTTACTGTTTATGAAGTTTATTTAGCTTCCTCATTTTTCATCAGTCAGATTGCAGCGGGGTTTATGGATGGCTTGTGCTTCAGTGCTTTATGGTTGCTACTATGAGAATATGGGATTTTTAGGTTGGGAGGGGGTGTTTTATTGAGTGCTTCAGGGTGGGAGGTTTTTGTATTACAACATAGCTTTCTTGGTGTATTTGGAACTGCATAGTGGAAAGACGCTGTAAACTTTGGTTTGGAAGTTGAAAATAGTTGCGACAGGACATCGCTTCCCTTAGTTGTGATGAAAATAACAAAACCACCTTGTGCTAGGCACCTCCAGTTGTAGGTTTTGGTGGAGGTTGGCATAGTGACCTAATTTTCATGTGAAACTTTTGGGGTTGGAAATGCAGAATGGGAATCAAAACTGCCTCACTGTGATTTGCACTTGCTCCGCTCCAGAATTCTTCTCGTTCCTAAGTCACCCTTTCTTTTAGGTTACGTTATCTACCGTGTCCGCGTTCGCCGTGGTGGTCGGAAACGCCCAGTCCCGAAAGGTGCAACCTACGGTAAACCTGTGCATCATGGTGTTAACCAGCTGAAGTTTGCCCGGAGCCTTCAGTCTGTAGCAGAGGTGACTATTTCAGTTATTGCTTAGCAACTTGTGGGTACAAAGGTCTTGCTTGGTCTGTAGAAGTTGAAAATACTCAGAGACCAAAAAAAAACAAACCCCGAACAACTGTTTTGTTAATGCGTTTGGTGTGAGCACTGATGGCAGGAAAGCAGCACGATGCCTTGAAAAGCTCTAGTGAGGCAAATAAACGATCTGTTCAGACTTTACAAATGAGGTCTGGGGAAAGCAGCGCTTAGGTGGTTATTGAAGTTCATAGCGTATACTCGTTTCTGAAGTATGCCACGATATTTCTAATGAAAAATTAAACTTCCGAGTAGTATCAACCCCAGGGAAATCAAGGGTCAAAGTACCAATGAGTTCCATCCTAAGGTCTGTAGCACCTGTTTGGGTAGCAGGAGGGCTGCACACTGTACTTAACTGTATCACAGGGTCTGCACGCAGTGTCCCAGAGACCGCCTGGTTCCTTGTGAAAAGCTTTGGTACCTCACAAGCACAACGATGGGGGCTTAACTTGTTCTGCAGGTGAGATGCTGTTCCCTCCTGAAATACTCCTCGAATGGAAGTTTCCATTAAGGTTCATAACGTCACAGCAGTGGTGTGGGAGAGATGTGGTTCTCACCTTGGGAAAAAAACTCTTCCAGGGGGTCAGAATTCATACTAGTCTACGCTCACAGAAGAGACACTGCGAAAGAACGGAGGTGGCTTGTCACTGCCCGTCTTGAAGCAGAAGACTCTTCTGTTCCCAGGGCTTAGTATTCATGTGTGACTTAAGCAAGTTGAATGTGGTGGAGTTTTTAAAGGGGAAAAAAGAAAATAAAAGGAACACAGATGATGAGTTCAAATTTAAAATGCAATTCTGTGTTTTCAGTGCTCATGGTGTGCTCTTCATATATGCTATTCTCAGATGACTAATGACATGCTAGCATCTGGTAACAGCTCATGGAAGAGATTATTGGCCCTCAGTTTTAGTTCAAAATTTTCGGAATCCGACATGCTTTTTCCTGGAAGACTTAACGTTTTTCAGATAGAAATATTACAGAAATACAAACCCTCCGTTATGGCTGCCATCCCCACGTGGAAGCTGCGTGAGAGTGGTTGGTGTTTTGCTGTGGAATGTATGTGTTGCTCTCGCATGCTGGAACAAAACAAGAGCTGGAAAGAACTTCACTACATACGCAGAAAATAGGTGCTGTTTTAGTGGCAGGCTGTAGCAATAGGTTGGGATCACAGTGGGTTAAAGATGGGTGGGCTCCACTGGCTCGTACTTTCCCACAGTGATGGTGAAGTCCTAGGATGAAACACGCTTGTAGTGTTTTAAATCAGGAGTATTTGTGACAGGAGAGGCAGATGGAGTTGTATAATTGATATTTTCTGCTTTGTTCTGTTTTCTAAACTAAGACATGCTTCTTTCCAGCCACAAGCCAGGATAGGAATAGCAAGCGCTAATATACCAGCCCTGGAACAAAGACTGTTACATCAGCTGTTTCTTTTCTCCTATGGGTAGAGCTTATTCTCTGCAGAAATGTCTCTCCTCTGTAGCTTTGGATGTGCAGAGTGATCAGTCTTTCATAATTTCCTACAAAAGATGTCCCCAAGTGCAGCTTGTGCTCTTTATCTTCACCTTAAAGCTGGTTTTAATTCTGTGTGTTTACTTATTGGGTGCTTCTGTGTACAAAGTAGTTCTTTGTTTTGTCAACCAAGCACCTTCCTTCTTGCATTCTTTAAACCTCACTCCAAGTAAGAAGCCAAGCAGCCTTTTTTTATTTAAATACAGCATTCCTTTCAGCTGCTACTTTTTCTGACAGTCTTTGCAACTGGAAAGGGAACAGTTCTTCTGGGAAGAAAGGTTCTCTCAGGGCAGATTGAAATTTTTAGCACCTACAGAATTTTAGGTTTCCGTTATTTCTATCTTTCTGCGGTGCCCTGCATCCGTGATTTTACAGCTATTTACATTTATATTTTTCTTCTAGGAACGTGCTGGCCGTCACTGTGGGGCTCTGAGAGTCTTGAACTCGTATTGGGTGGGTGAAGATTCCACCTACAAGTTTTTCGAAGTGATCCTGATTGATCCCTTCCATAAGACCATCAGGCGCAACCCTGACACCCAGTGGATCACCAAGCCCGTCCACAAGCACAGAGAGATGCGTGGGCTGACATCGGCCGGGCGGAAGAGTCGCGGCCTTGGCAAGGGCCACAAATTCCACCACACCATTGGTGGCTCGCGTCGTGCTGCCTGGAGAAGACGCAATACCCTGCAGCTGCACCGTTACCGCTAATTCTTGTAAACGTAACGATCCAATAAAGCTGATGCGGGTTGTTGAATTTAACAAGTGCTTCTGCTGCTTCTTGGTTTACGTGGAGAAGTGTGGAATTCTCCAGGAATTCAGTTGTTTCTGTATTTTGAAAGGCTTTTGAAAACATAATCTGATACCTGTGAAGATTGTAGGCCCCTGAGCATAGTGTGCTGTGATGGGTTTCACTTCTGGTGAGACTGAAAAGACACATGCAGTGTGAATTGAAAGCTTAATGGCTCCTCCGTGTCCTTTCTTCTGTTGGTCTGACTATAGTCAGGGTCTGTGCATCCTGTGCTTAGCCTGAAGGCCAGCGTTCACCTTGTGCAATGAAATGTACGCTGAAAGTGCTAGTGTTTTGTTGTGGTTTTGGTTTTTTTTATAGGCAATTAAATACTAATGACAATTTAATTTTCAAGTTCTGTTTTGTTGTATGTCTTCAGTGTGAAACCGGCGCTCGAGCCTGTGGGCTGCAAACACAGGCTGAATCGACTAAGCACAGGATAGGAAGGTAAGGCTTGCTGCGTTCCTTAAAGTGCACGGTGCTTTAAATACGGTCACTTCACAAAAAAGCTAGGCAATGTTTCAGGTTGAAAAAGAACAAACTGACTGCAGAGTGGTAGTAATTTCATTTGTGCAAGATTCCAGGCTGGAGACGATGCTTGTTAGATCAGAGAACGCTTCTGTGGTTTTAAAAGGCTACGTTCTGATTTACTCTGCGTGGTTAGGTGGTAGAAATCATCACCTTTAGATGACAGACAGTTAGAGGTGAATATTTTAGACTACAGTTTGTGAAATTATGGTGTGACCTTTTGGCATGAAGCCAGCTTGCACATAAATGCTGAGAGGAGAGTAACTGCAGTTTCTCGTAAATAGCTGCACGGCTGTCCTAGCTTCCACAGGTTTTGTACCACATCCCTTGGGTAGGGATGGGGAAAGGGGTCGGTGGAAGGCCCACCAAGGAGCTGTGTCTTCCTAGAGCTTCAGCTTGGGATGTGGAAAGATTTTAAACAACAAAAAGCTTGTGCTGGGACTGAAATGTGCAAGATTTGCCCTTCACCTGAGAAACTAACCTTGCTCCAGGTTCTTAGGGGAGGACTGTGGTCTAGAGAAGAGACACTTGGGTAGCACTTCTTGGAGCCAGGAAGAACAGCTCAGGAGGGCAATCCTCCCATGCCAGCTTTTCTTTGGCAAAAAAATTCCACAGGATTCTTGCAGCTGTTAGGAAGTGCTATCTGCTCCGCTACAGAAGGGAGAATTTAACCTTTGCTATTCTTGAAGCAGCTCCTGTGATGGTGTTGGGCAGGAAATGGAAGTTCCTCGGAGCAAATTGGAGCCTGATCCTGGACTAGAGCTGGTGAAGCTATGTAGGAGCTGTGGGGGAAGGTGCTGGGCAGTCAGTGCTGCTGCTGTGGCCTTTGCCAGGCTTCAAAACGGCCAGCCCGTGGGGGCTGTCGTCAGCGAGGTCCTCTTGTGTCTCTGTAGCTTTATGGACTTTGAAACAGGGGAAAAATCCCCTCCAGAGTTTCTAGAAATCTACCGATGAAAGTGTATGTAAGAGGGTGTGGCATTTATCCAACTAACAGGAGTTTGAAACGGGTTGTCCTGCCGGCAGCGGGAGCTGTGGGTGCCTACAGCTCATCCCAAGTCCTCTAGAAAGCAGGTTGCCTTAGTGTCTTCTCACACCAGAAGTGTCCAATGCCCTGTGAAATGGCGCTTTGGGTTGGAAGGATGGGAAATTGCCATGCAGTATTTGAGTGACTAGGAAAGGCACATCTTTATTAAAATCATAGAATCACAGAAGGGTTTGGGTTGGAAGGGACCTTAACGACCACCCAGTTCCAACCCCCCTGCCATGGGCAGGGACACCTTCCGCTAGATCAGGTTGCTCAAAGCCTCATCCAGCCTGGCCTGGAACACTTCCAGGGATGGGGCATCCACAGCTTCTCTGGGCAACCTGTGCCAGTGCCTCACCACCCTCTCCGGGAAGAACTTCTTCCTGATATCCAATCTAAACCTCCCCACTTTCAGTTTAAACCCGTTACCCCTTGTCCTGTCACTACAGGCCCTTGTAAAAGTCTTCTCCGAGCTTCCTTGTAGCCCCTTCAGGTACTGGAAGGTGCTATAAGGTCTCCCCGGAGCCTTCTCTTCTCCAGGCTGAACAAGTCCAACTCTCGCAGCCTTTCATCATTTTTAAAATCGGTATTTTAAAAATGCAAAACTGAGGAAACAAACTTTTTTGGGCTTGTGGTCTGGGAGGCCAGGCCTGGAGAAGAGGTTAGGTGACCCCTGCCTTCCAAGCTGCTTGATTTTTGAACCTGTTGTGCAAGTTCAGCAGAGGTTACAAGTCAGTGTTCCTTAGGAGCTCGGTGGAAATCGGTCACCCGAGACAGCCATCCCCCTGGGAGGCTGTTCAACTTGAGTTCAGCCCTGTCACACCCCAAGAGCCAGCTGGGAACATGCAGGCTGAGCTGTAGCTGATGGAAGGGGCGGAAGCACCAGGGCTTTCACGGGTGAAATACATTAAGCCGTGCAGGAATCCAGCAGTCGGTCTCCAAGCCATCTGCTTGGCTCTGCTTGCAGAACTGATTGTTTCTCAGTTGAACAGGCTGGTTTTGGACACAGTTAAAGGAGCTGTCTGGTTGCTAGGCATGACAGTGAGTACCACAGCTGAGCCGCAGGGAGACCGGGCTGTGCGGTACCAGCTTGTTTCAGCCTGATACCGGGTGCTGTTGAAAACAGGTGACGGTAAGCTTTTATTAGGCTGGATTTCACTTTTGTGTCAGCCACTCTAGTGGCTTAGCCTTTGGTAGAAGGTGAGGGCCTGGCAAGTAATTCAGCCCCTCTCAGAAACTAATTCTGTCCTGAAGGCTGGGATGTGTAAAAACAGATTGTAATTTAGCGTGTTCTTTAAATAATCAAGTAGTGAACTCCCTTCCATGTAGCTAATGGAAATGCTTCTTGCTCGGCAGCACTGGTTAAGTTGAAAAGCACAGGCTGGTTAATCAACAGCATTGATTGTTTCCTTACGTTGTCTCCGAAGCATTGGGAGTCTCTGCAAGGCGGCTGTGTGCAGTTGGCTCCTTCCTTGCAGCAGAAGGTCACTGAAGGTCAGTGGTGATTTTGGGGAGGATCTTCAAATGGAGTAACGGACGATGGAGGAGGGTTGATAGCTGGACTTACTCAGTTGCCTCTGTTCTTGTATGGCAGCAGTTGTTGACTAGCTTTGACCCAGTGAGAAAAGTGACTGCATGTGAACAGTCCCGTCCAGCTAATGAATTAAAAAGCTAGACTCTAAAAATAGAGCCTGATTCCTACTCTTTTATCTGCTCACTCCCCAAGATGGGAAAAACACCATCTTTTTTGCCCTTGTACAGCTCTTTTCTTTTGCAGCCCTCTAGTTCTGACAGCACCAAGCCAAAATACCCAAGTGGTGGAAACACTGCTTCAGCCACAAAAAAAAAAAAAAGGCAATTTGGATTTGAATTGGATGGTCTTCTACAGGGCTTTGAGCAAGCACCAACTCTTTGGTCCAATCCTTTTCAAGTAATTGCTTGAAATGTAAAGCTGTCTGAAAGGATGGAGAGCTTGTGGGTTGTTCTTCTCTTCCTGTGTCAAGGTCCTGAATCAGCCTCAGTAATTACACACAGCGTTTAGGTTGCACAGCCTAGCTCCCTGAAGTTAGGAAGTGCCTGAGCTACACTGCTTATGCAACCTTTAATTCGATAGCATTCCAGCTCTTGCCTAACGTGCCAGAAGACACCTCTGGCAAAGCCAGGACTGGAACCCAGTTCTTCTGGGCCCCTTGTCACTGCCTGAAATTTCAGAGAGGATGCTTTTCTTCGGTGTCAAATGATGTTCAATGATAGCCTATAATTAATGACTCTTATGTAATGAAGATGACATTTAATCTCATTAAATACTGTCAACTCTCCATCATTCAGGGAAACGGAGAGCTGGAGTATCCTAGCTCAGTGGGAGCAGATGAGTGATTAAACGATGCCTGGCTCTGTTCAGATCAGTGCTGCCTGGGATTGCTCTCTCGGCCGGAAGCAGGCCCTTCTCAGCCTGCTCAGGTCTCCCTGCCTTGTCTCCCTGCTACCCGCCTTTAGGCAAACCCCTGCTAGTTCATGCCCCGCACCCAAGCTGGCTCTGTAGGGGTTATGCCACCTGTACCTTGTCACAAAAGGGCTGTAGAGGTGTACATCTGGCCCCCAGCTGAACGTCCACGTGCAAGTTGAGAAGTTCCTTTGGAAACACAAGAATCTAGAGACACACTGAACGAAAAAAAAAAAGGCAGCAAACGGACAAGTCGGCTGACATCCAGCGGGGCTTGTTAGTACCCCGGGACTGCCTGGGGACAGGAACGCATTGCTGAGGAGGTGACTGCTAGCCAGGGTCCGGCAGCGTTCATCAGCCATGTTCACGTGGTGCAGTCTCCGGGGTACGAACCTGGCTGGACACCAGTCTCC
This sequence comes from Eurypyga helias, assembly GCF_000690775.1. Taxonomy (NCBI): domain Eukaryota; kingdom Metazoa; phylum Chordata; class Aves; order Eurypygiformes; family Eurypygidae; genus Eurypyga; species Eurypyga helias. Next base: position 8,763 of record NW_010251111.1, read on the forward strand.
TCAGCACAGAACTTGCTCCGCGTGCCTCTGGTGTCAGTCTGCACCGACAGAGCAGGCAGCACCTGCACTTCGCCAAACCCAGAGTGGAAGGATGGTTCAGCGGGTGCTGTGAACCGTAGGCTGTCGGAGGTGCTATGCCCAGCGCTCGAGCCCTCCGTCTTCCAGCCCTCATCACCAGGCTGTGTGTCGATAGCCAGAACAGCGGGGCAGAAACCAAGACCCTGTTACGCTCTGTTGTGTTCACACGTGTAGCGAAGATGAGTCGCCGTCCCCAGAGAGCTCACACGCCAAGCGGAGGAAGTAGCTCATTAGTCCAGTGTTCACTCATTCATTTATTCATACATTTTTCTTCCAGCATTGTTTTTCTGTGACTAACAAGCAATTATTTGAACCCTTTCCTTGTAGGAGAATCGCAGCCCTTCAACTCATCTGCTCTTACAATCCACCTGCCTCTCTCACGGGTTTCGTGATTAGTCAGATGAGTTTAGATAGCAAGTTACACAACCTTGATAAACAGTGTGTTTCGAGCTTCATGTTTTCAGTTCATTCAGAGCTATATATATAAAAACATTAAGTTGCCATGTTTGCAACTATTTGGAAAACAGTTGTGTCAACGCACCGTTGAAACAAAGCCGTATTAAAGCTTTTAAGTAAAATGTAAAATTCTGAATGATTTTCACTTTGTTTACAAGCTATTGCTGCGGGTGTCGATGGAGAACATCTGCTTACTGTCTTTCTTCCAGAAAAAGGCACAAAGTAAGATTCAGCTACGCAGGAAAAGTCAAGGACAGTTATAAACCAGTCAATATTTGTAAATTTAGGAAAAGAGGTGGAAATAAACTTCCTTGATTTTTTTAAAAAAATAAATGTATGCATACATTATATATACGAAATACATGATTCACTTTGTTCTATTGAATGTAGTTCCCAATCTTAATGTAGGTAGTTTTATTTCTGATAGTTGCTTGGTTGTCCATTCTTAATAGGCAGAGACTAAAAACCCCTGTGAAGTGATAGCAAGATACAGAGGTTTTCGTGTTAACGCCAATTTTTTGTACAGGGAAGAGGATCGCTGCCCTTTGTGTGAGATACACAGATTACACTTGGTGCTTGGGTTTTGGGCCCTGTTTTACCCAAACAGCAATTTGAAAGCAACGGTTATACCATAACCATGAGAAACACGAAATAAATTAATTACTATAATGGGTTACATTGGAAACCCAATTCTTAAAGTTATGATTCATGTTGCCAAGAAGGTAAAAAGAGAGCAAAGAAAACAACATGCTGTGAACAACTCAGTCGCTGTTCTGACTCCCGAGGCTAAGTGAAAAACTCCACTATAACTATTATTTTAATTGGCTGGTTTAATAAAAATATACAAGCACCATAAAACTATGGAAAATGTATGTCATGCACAAGTTCTATTTTCTGCAGTGATGGTCCTATCCGTTTCTAACTGAAAACTTTAAAATGCCTCTCTAATAAGCGATCTTGCTAGGTGCCATTCTGGCAACATTCTGCAGTTTTGATGTATTTTAGGGACAATAATTTTAAAATAAGGAAATAAGAGGTTTGTTTTGAGCCTGAATAATTACTTTGGCCAAATTATGCCTGTGTGGAAATGAACTGCAGAACTGGAATTTTGTCCAGATCGTAACAGATACTCAAACTTGATAATTTTCGCAGATTTGGCAAATTGTCCTAAAATCGTATTAATTGCATTACTGTTTGAATATGGAATTGTACTGTCCTTTCACAGCAACTCTGCGACAGCAGCAAAGGCTGAAGCAATTTCATCGTGTGCAGAGGAGTGAGGCAGAGAACGGGGGAAGCGATCCTTCCATCTTTCCCCCGTTTGGCCCCTGAAGCAGTAACCCTGGACCAGCTCCTTCGGCACCTCCGAGCCAACCCAACCTGACCTTCCCGGGTTTGTTACAACCCTGTGCAAGGGGCTGCTGCTTGCTGCTGACTGGGCTCTTTTCGCTGTTGATCGGTATCGGCGAGATTGCCGAAGTTGTGGTCGTTTGGGTTTGTAAAAAAGAGCTGCTCAGCTTTGAGTGCCAGCACTTGTCAGAGGAGCCGGGCCCAGCTGTCCGTCCGGCACGGCGGGGGGAGAAGAGGAAGGAGAGCAGTAGGTCTAGCAGTAGGTCTCGCCAGCTTTGAGCCGCGAGACTTCCCAATCCAGAGGTAAGACCCAGTGTAGTGTGTCCTGCTGAGATCTGTGACCCAGGGCTGGATTAAGACTTGGCGTTGCCTCAAAGGGGAAAAAAAAGAAGGTGTGGGCTGATCAAGCCCCTGGCTCTGGTGACAGGAGTAGGGATACAGTGGTTGGCAGCGCCCGGCCTCCCGCCATGCCGACAGCCGTGCAGGGCCAGTCCGGAGGGCTAAGCGCGGTGTCTGCTTCTGACAGGGGCCAGCGATGGGGGTCTGCAGAAAGGCCGGACGGCACGGAGCAAGTCCAGCCCCGCAGGCAGCAGCCTCTTGGGTTCTCTGAGGAGCAGGATGTGTTCACACCATGGTTGCCCTCCGACTGTACTGGCCAACAGCCGCCCAGGACAGCTGCAAGCCGCGACATCCAGAGCTCGCTGGGAACTCCCGCGGGGCTCTGGCTCAGCACGAGCGCCGGCTGGATCCTTATGCAGGATGGCATCTGAAGGTAGATAAGGAGAAAATTATTGCCTTGACTCACAGGTGCCTCCTGTAATTTGAAATGGGAAGTGGAAATACAACCTGTTTTGATGGTCTGCTCCTGGAAGCTCACTGAACCGGAGAGTTTCCAGGTGACTCAGAGCAAGACGGTTGTTGGCTGAGAACTGCTGTATCAAGGCTTTGGCAGGATGATGTAACAAGCAGGTGTCCTTCCTCGCTGATGATGTGCCTTCTCTGCGAGATTTATGCTTACAACTGACCGGTCTTGAGGAACGGCAATAAAACAAAATGGCAAGGGCCTGGAAACATTTTCAGGATGCAGCTGAGCTCCTGCCCGGAACAGACCTATTATTTGTTTCCAGACAGTGTGCCCCGGTTGTTCAGGAAGAGAAGGTAAAATGTCACTGCCAGCCTCACGGTGCCACGCATGCCTTTGCTGCGGTCCCGTTTAAGTTGCGTTTAGCGTGGCGTGCCCCGCTTTATTTAGCAAAAGCACTAAAACTAGGTGCGGAAAATGTGCCTGCTTCTTCGCAGTTAAAACAGCTGAGGTTCAGAGAGGGATTGTTTTGCTTTTCGGGAGCTGGGGCAAAGCTGGCTTCTTTTGCATCCTTGGATTTTGCTACGCCTCTCTCGGTGCCCCTCCTGGAAAAGCTTGTACTGGATCGAGCTGGGGTAAAAATTGTCAGTGTTTGTAGCTGGAGGTTAAGAAGATCCTGTCTATGCTCAGAAAAAGTGTTTGCATTCTCCCAGATCAGGGCGGGTAAAAAACCCACACGAGAACACTCCTTTTTATTGATGTTTGCTATCACTTTTTGGAGAAGATAATTGCTTGTGGCAGTGGGTTCCAAGAGTATTTTTAGTCCTTGGAGCTGTGTTTGCGACCCTAGCTGGGATTTCTGTGTATTTGCTGATGTTCAGGTAACAATAGATGGCGTGACCATGATGATTTTATTAAAACTCTAAGCACCTCACCAGGAGGTTTTGTTGGTTTACCCACAGTCACTAGTAGGAGTGAGAGAACTTGCTTCATTCCTTCTTACTCGTAATGCTTTGGAGCAGAAAGTTCTTCCTCTGCCATGCGTGGAGCTGATAGCTGAATCTGATGAAACGCATGTCTGGTTTTATTCACGAGGCTGCTAATACCCAGCTCTGTTTCCGTCACATCAAATACAAGTGGTCCCTTATAGGGATAGGAATAGCAATATCATTGTGTCAGGAGTAATCTGGGCAAGCCGCTGAGGCGTAACACAGACAGGCCCAAGATTCAGCACAGCCAGAGAGGTCAGTATTTCCACTGCTTGTACAAGTGCCAAAATTACACGTGTAGATTAGTTTGGATCCGCAGCAATGTTTGCAGCCGGAGGTATCCCGCAAACGCATTCCCAAGACCCTACAAACATGATTTTGATCTTACACTGGTGATACAGGATTATAACCCTTTTGCTTTCAATAGAGTTATTCCAGATTTATCCAGAATCCGAATTATTTTGAGAAGTGTTGTGTAATTGCAAAATAGTTTTAATACCTCAGGTTTGTTCCTAGTAGGCTTTCACTCTTGCTACCGATGCCTCGCATAGGATTTTATGAGAGAAACCACATTTGTTTTAACGGTTAAGTTTTTATAGCTGGAAGCAATTTTCTTTAGTGTAATATTTCAGAAGTCCTTTATGGCTAGCAATATTTCATTGAATGCCTGAAGATTGAGACCTACTGCATGACTTTATCATGTATAAAGCTTATTATCTGACATAATTTGGTGCATAGCAGGCTTATTTATTTAAAAGGTCACACAATCATATTTCACCACTGGTAATGGCATTTTTATCCATTTAATAGGTTTATCCTAAAGCATATTTATTCCTAATGCATTTTATTCTGAAGCCAGTTAATAACTTTAACTCTTCAGGCTTCTGGCAGGACAGAGAAGCCAGCATTTTGGAACAAAATCTGACCAGCTGGGCCTAATCCAGGAGGACACAACAGTGTTTCATGCTGCCTCTTTCAGGTAGAGCTCAGCACCTTGAAGCATTAGGCCTCAGATCATCTTGTGAATTCCAAGTTAGCCAGGGTGAGACAACAAGCGGGGAAAAAGCACTGTGCCATACAGAGCTGCTGGGAAGCCTGAAGCGGTCTTGGCCCTTCGACAGCCAGCTATCCTTTGGGTAGTTACAGGTGGTAACTCTCAGGGCCAAAACAAGGTTTTGGGTTATTCCCCATAGATTTTGGATTCCCCAGATTTCAATATAGTTGCCTTATTTTGTCTGGATGTAAAAAGGCAGTCTTCTCTCCCTGGGACAATGCACAGGGACCAGTGGTACCTGCAATGAAAGGTGGCTCAATCTTGGGCTATTTAGAGCCCAGACGTGGGTGGCATGTGCCCCTCTTCGTGGCTGAGCTGAGCTTTCTCTAGGATTTTCCTTGTTAAATATGCCAGTAATTGCAACGAGCTTGTGCTGCTGCAGAGGAACGGAGCAAGGACAAAATGCAAAACCTTGCAGGAGCTGTGGGTGACATCTATGAGTTTGTGTTCCCTCCATACACCCTGCAGAGTTTTCCCGAGATAAGGAGAAGGCATCATTTGCATCTCTGCTCTGCTCAGGACTGAGCTTCTGGTGGGTTCAGAAGGGGAATGGTGGCTACGTGCCTCCTGAAGCAATGGTTTTGATCCAGTGACAGCAGCAGTGTCACAGTGGGGACGTCCTGGCCAGTGCCAGTGTCACGCAACGCCAGTGTGATGATGGCTGGCAGCCTGCAGCTTAGGTAACTTCCTCGTGGGCATCGGTGCTTTGAAATAAGATGCTCTGCAGGACGCTGTGATGTAAGACAGTTTGAAAAAGGCAGTAGGAAATCTGGTCTTAGAAGGATGTTTATTACAAAAGGCACCAGAGGGAGAGAGGCAGTTGCCCCTGGAGAGGATGAGTTGGTGGGGGAGAAGGGACTGGCAGCTGTCAGAGCGAAAGGCGGCAGTTGTCTGCTGACTGTGCCTTCCATACAACACTGCTGATGTCTCCTCTGAGACTGTACAATGCGTCGTTAGAAATCACCTGTAGTTATGCCACATGAATCTCAGTGTTTCAGTGAAAGTAAAAGAGTAAAACTCTCTGTGTGCATCCTATGCACAGTCCATTCTCCTTCTCTCCCAAAAATCACGACTGGCCCAATCAAGGAATAAATATTCTCATCTTTGTTCCATTAGATGATGATTTTATTTGTGGACAAACAGATGATGTACCATCAGATTAAGTAACTTATGGCACAGAAAGGAAAAGGGTGAGCAGTGATATTACTGCCATATAATACAGGCTTAATTAATGCAAAATGAATGCTTTATCTTTCTGGGCTAAAGGTCCAAGTCCTCACCTTCCATTAAAATCTGCAGGAGCAGCTGAGGCTAGCTGTAATACGTCACTATTGCATGAGCTTATTTGCCATCCTTTTGACCAGCCTCGAAGGCCACACGTGTGATCCATTTATGTGAATAAAAAGCATACCTGCAGTAACAGTAGGTAAGAGAGAAAAGCAGAAGTGGTACGTGCTTCAGGCCATAAACCGACTGCTGAAGAGCTGAATCAGGAAGAAAGTTACCCTATGGGCAAGTTAGGATATAACTGTCTATTATGAGCTTTAATACCTTCCTGCAAGGCTCCGATACGTGGCACTGAGACACAGGATATGAGCGTGGGGGAACGGTTTGTGAGCCAGTTCCTCTGTTTCGGTTATACTTAGCTCCGTGACTATACCGCTCCCGGTACCTAAGCTAGTTGCATTCGTGTCATGTAGGCATGCCCTTAATGGGTAGGCTTTAAATGATTCTATATTTAGCTTTTGCTTCTTCCTAAAGCGTTCTGCACACATTCAGCTTATGAAGCGATGCGATGACAAGCCAAAGACCTCTGGGACCTCCTTATCAGGAGAGGGAAAAAAAGGGGCGACAATCTGAAGAGTTAGATACATACGTGAAATAGAAATGGAGAATAAGTAGGGCAAGGGGTCAGCAAACACTGTGTAGGGCTTGACCCAAGCCGACGCTAATCGATAGAAAATTTTCCACTGGCTTCCAGAGGCTGAGATTATTTAGATGAGTTATTGCTATTTATATCATTTAATGTAGGAAAGAAGTCACGGTTATAGCTGTCATTATAATGACTTTTAGAGGGCAATAGTTAAGCTAGTAACTGAAGGTAGCAAGTAAATCTTTGGTTTAAAGAAGCTGGAAATGCACGGATAGGTTTGGTATCAGTTGCTTCACCTAAGAGAAGCGTACTTGTATGAACTAGTTCCATCTGCAGCTGTGGAGCACAAATTATTCCCAATGGATTACTGAGGGTTTCAGAAGGGTCTCACCAAATAGTCCGAGCAACCAGAAAAACAGTGACAAAGTATTTCATATGGGGGAAAATAACTGCCATTATATGTAAAACACGGTGAGATCTAAATGACCAAGGAAGAGGACTTGGACTCACTGCAGATCTGTGCAAACGTCAGCGCTGTTCTGAGCACCAGTCAAAAGGACAAATAAGAGGTTAGGAATTTTTTCCTGAGGTAATAAGGAACAAATAAACAGAAAATGTCAGGAGCTGTTGGGGCATGAGAAGATGCTGCTCCTTGGCACTCTTCATGTAAACAGATTTTTCTCTTTGCAAAGTATATGCTTGGTGATCAAATTAATACTGTTGTAAATTTGCCAGGCACTGAAGAAATACACCTTGTCCAAAAGCAGACAAATGCCTGCTGATGGAAACTCCTACATTCCTGGCTGGTGTGTGGATGTTTACTGAGATTAGGAGAGCCTCTCCACAGGGACAGAAAGGTACAAGCTTTCTGACCCAGCCTGAGCAACCACCAGCATTTCAGGCCTGAAGAAAAAGAGTCACCAGCCTCCACATACCTCTGGTGAGGTGGCCAAAGTGCATCCTGTCCCACCATCCAGCCATCAACTGCACTTAACAGTTAAGTCAGTGTTAGTTGCTGCAACACTGTTGTGCCGTCTCCCACCCAGAGGTAGGAACCTCTGTAGCACAGGTAGAAGTCACTCTGCAACCTCTGGAATTTAAACATGCAGGTTTAGCTGCTCCACCTGTGTGGGGTGGGGGTCAAGAGCAGGAAAGTTTATGTTCTGTGCTTTTTCCCCTCTTCTGCCCCTCCAGATGTTAATGCCTCGCTTCAGTCTCTTCCCAGAACCACAGGACTTGTGCAGAGAGCAGCACCCTTGGCAAACAGAGGCTGATGGATTCAGAGGACTGACCAGACACGAGGACTCCCCATCGCCCTTCAGGTGGTCATCCTCATGCCCACCCGTCCTTCAGGTTGGGGAGGTGGCACGCCACTGTCAATGCCAGCAGTACACTGCCTCTCCACAATGCCAGGATTTCTTTTGCCCTTCATGGAGGGGTAAACAGCACAAAGAGAATCACGTCTCCTCATGGGGATCACGGAATATCCACTGCACACCACATCTTGAAGGGAACTGGCAGCTCAGCAAGTAACACTAGAGCTTGAGGGGCCAAGCTAGCGCCAAAGAGAAGCCCCTCAGGAAAAAGCCCAGGCACCACGACTTGGTGAGCACCCAGGGCCACAGGTTATTACACCAGATGTTTGTTTGGAAGAGGCAGGTGGAAAGAGGCTCCAAGAAAAATTTGGCTCCCGTATTGCAACCCATCGGCAGAGAAAAACAGAATAAAAACCCTGATGATCTCTGAGACAGTTTTCTCCTCCAAACAGTGAAGTGCCTCTCCTGGACTATGGTGGCAGTCGATACCTTCACGCTGATGAGCAGACCTATAGCATAAGAGTGGACAGGGCCATTTCTGAGACCTTCTCCATTAGGAACTCCAGGATAGGAGTTGCATCATCCCGTGGCTACCCACATCCAGCTCTACCTGCTGGACCTTCTCAGGAAACACACCTTTTGGCTTCATCTGATGTTGTGGACAAGGATCCTGAGTGGAAGTATGGGCAGTGGGCCCATTACTTCTTTTAGCCATTCTCCATCCCCAAGAGAAGGGCTTGGCTCTTGCAACCCACGTGTGTGTGGAGAGCCACCTCAGGGAAGGAAACATAGAGGGTGTAGATTGGGAGCACAGGGAGCAGTCCAAGGTCACAAAGGAAGGGGCTGATCTGAGATATGAGAGAGAAGGAAAATAAAGGCATTCTTGAAGATTGGTTGGGAGTGGCTCTGGGACTGCAAAGTGCAGTACCTGAGACACGAGCAGGCTGAAACTGCTATAATGATCCCTGAGAGTCTCAAAAGCAGATGGTAGAAGATATTAGAGCCTGGAATCCCTCTGGGAGGGACAAAGTCCTGTCCTGGCAGTAAATGGGAGAGATTGAGATTGGGAGCAATAGCATGACAGCCTCTCCCTACAGCATTCTACGAAGCTGCGTATGTTGCCTTTCCCATTTGTCCCGCCAGGCAGGAGCAGCAGCATTCGTCCTTGCCCACAAAGGAAGTGGAGGAGCAGACCTTCCCTTTATCAGCCACAGTCAGGAATGGCATCCACGGACCTAAAAAACCTGGAGCCTCCCTTGAACACAGACTGCCTACAGGCCAGGTGGACCTTTGGTCTGAGTGCCAGTGCCTGCATAATCATCTCCGAGTTCTTCCACCACCACCTGCCCTATCCAACAGCAAGAGCTCAAGTTAGTAAATATTACACAAGCATCTGCTTCACTAAAATCCAAAAAATAACAACAACGACAAAGAAGTCACAGAGACACAGAATGCACAGGCAGAGTACTTGTTCTGCTGTTGTTCATAGAACCCTAGAATGGTTTGGGTTGGAAGGGAGCTTAAAGACCATCCAGTTCCAACCCCCTGCCATGGGCAGGGACACCTTCCCCTAGACCAGGTTGCTCAAAGCCTCCTCCAGCCTGGCCTTGAAGACATCCAGGGATGGGGCATCCACAGCTTCTCTGGGCAACCTGTCCCAGTGCCTCACAACCCTCTCTGGGAAGAATTTCTTCCTGATATTTAATCTAAATCGCTCCACTTTCAATTTAAACCCATTCCCCCTTGTCCTGTCACTACAGGCCCTTGTAAAAAGTCCCCCCCAGCTTCCTTGTAGCCCCTTCAGGTACTGGAAAGTGCAATAAGGTCTCCCCGGAGCCTTCTCTTCTCCAGGTTGAACAGGCCCAGCTCTCTCAGCCTGTCCCCACAGCAGAGGTGCTCTGATGTTTCTGACGTTCAACTTGGTTTCCTAAGAGAATTTGATTTACATGCTATCTTCTCCTTTGTTGGCCGATTTCAGCTGCCGAGGGGTCTGACATGGCAGGATGGGCTCATCTCAAATGCATCAAATTTGCACAGATCTCCACAAAGAGCAGTAGCCAGGCGGAGGAGCGAGACGGAGACCCAGCCAGGAACCCCGAGCCGAGGAAGGGAGGGTGGGACATGGTGCCCCATGCCGGGCCGTGCTCAGGGCCGGCAGCGCTGCTTGGCGGCCAGCCCAGCAGGCTGGGGCTGCGCGAGAGCCAGAGGGCAACATGGCAGGGCTTAGGAACGCAGCCTGGAGCCAGGACGAGGAGAAACGGGACTGTGAGGACAAGCTTTAGGAGAGCTGAGCCAGGGGCTGTGGGGCCTGGAGACAGTGGTGTGCGCTGCCCGGGAAGCCGGATGCCTCCCGGCCCCTTGGCCACAGGCAGAAAAAAGGGAAACCCGCCTTCGAGAAGTGAGGAAGCTCGCCCAAACTGACCTGTTTACCTCATTTGAGAGGAAACTCACCCAAATCAGGAGGCGGTAAGCTACATTTAGCTGTGTTTAACCTCCGCTCGTTAACCTCGTTTAACCTCCGCCTCCTGGTTGGGCTGGAGGTCAGAGCTCAGCACGGAGCCGCGC
>NW_010251112.1:0-1346 GCF_000690775.1 Eurypyga helias
GTTAAACAGTACCGGCCCCAACAGCAACCAGTTCTCTCAGCATGCTAAGGTATGCTCGCCAGTGAGTTAAACATGGTGAGTTAAAACTTCAAAGAGCTCCAATTACTTCTGCATTGTGAAAAGACCGTTGTGCTTCCTAGAGTTGTAAACAGTACAATATATTAGACAATGCATACTCGAGAAAAAGAACGTTCTAAATTTGCAGTCAAATGTGTATTTACTTGTATTTTGAATGTCAGACCTTCTCCCATTTCTTTACCAGTCAGAACTTAGCAAAAGAAAAAACAAGGCATTCTGCTATCTGGAAATCACAAGACAGAATTTGATTTGAATTACACGGGAGTAAATTCAGACTGACTGCCAAGACTTTACATATACATCTGATATCAGACTTTCATCTAGTCACCCTTCAGGACCACCACAGAGGTTTGAATATTAAAATAGTGTAAATCAAAGGACCAGTTAGCTGAGCTTTCCAGCTGGCTTTGGCTAGCTGCAACTGCTAGATATAGACAAAAAAGTTATAATAAAAAATATCTCCACAAATGCTTGACATAAATGCATCTACTTGGATTAAATATGAAAACCAGAATGTTTGATAAGACTAATGAGGCTTAACAAGTGTGGACAGAAGTAACTGGTTTTTATCTTCCCCTCTGGCTGAAAGATGGTTGGTGATTGACCAAGAGGAATTAGCACTTCCCAGAAAGGGGGCCTGTGTCCATAAAAACAGCCCTCCTAAAAGCAGCCAGGCAATTGTCTTCCTGGCTCCTATGGACAACTGCTGGTACTAAAACCCACTCATGATGGTGCTCCTGTCAGGGCTGTGGCGTGATGCTGTCGTCTGAGGAGACGGCAGAGGATACAGTGGGGGAAACACATCCTAACCACAGGAATTGGAATTTATTTGTGGAAAAAAGTGGGGTTTTTAGTAGAAATGATCCATCTATAAACCTGTCTGTGGATCTGATCCTGAAAACCACTGAGTATCTCCACAGCACCAAGGCTCTTCCCGTCGGCTTCAGCAAAGTCAGTGCTTTTCTGTCTCAAAATGCCACTGGTCACAAACATTCGGGCACAGCTCGGGCATAGCACACCCCTACCACAACATACTGTGGCAACGCCTTACCAAATTTAACTATTGCTTAGGCAGCCACGCGAACCCAGCGTGTTCCAGAAAAAACAACAGGCTGAACGCGACGCGCTTTTACGGCAAGGTATAGATTTTGGTAGGCAAAACATGGACTTTTTCTGCTATTCTGTTTTTAAAAAGCTCTACCTGAACTTTATTACGAGTTTCAGAACTCCGACCCCCACACCGATACACACACAGACACACACCCCCA
>NW_010251113.1:0-2247 GCF_000690775.1 Eurypyga helias
TAGCTGCTGGCAGACGGCTCCTGGGAGTGGGATTCGGTGCCGGGAGAGTTCGGGCGATACCTGGAGGTGAGTGGATCAATAGAGGGATCAGTAGAGGGATCAATGTGTTGATCAGGGGGGAGAGAGGCCACGGGGCTGCTCGAGAGAGAGGTTAAAGCTCGACAGAGGGATCAATAGAGGGAACGAGTGATCAATAGGTTGGTTATAGGTCAAGAGATCGACCGATCGAGGGAGTGAGATCGACACATCGATCAATAGACAGATCATTGGGTCAAGAGGTTGAGGTTGAAGATCAAGTGATCGATCGAGGGCACGATTACGGGTCAACAGATCGATCGGTGGTGCGACAAGATCAATAGGTTGATCAAGAGAGGCCGACAGAGCAGTGGGTAGATTGCGATGGCTACGTTGATCAATTGATCATGGGTCAATAGGTTGATCAAAAGAGAGAGACCAACAGATGGACCACGAGAGAGAGACCAACAGATCGATCAATAGATGAAAGTCAATAACCCAATCGATCAAGATTATGGGCCAATAGAGAAAGATGGATCAATACAAAGGTTCTAAATCGATAAATCGATCACTGGATCGATCATCAGAGGGACAAATGGTTTGATTGGTGGATCATGGCTCGAGAGAGCCATGGGTACCCAACCTCAGACCAAGAGATTGGCCAATGGGCAGATTATAGGTCAGTTTATCGGTGACACGGGGACCACCGGACGGATCAAGGGCGATGCTGCCGATCAATAGGTCGATCCGGGGGTCAACAGGTCGATCAGGGGGTCAACAGGTCGATCAGGGGATCAACAGGTCGATCGAGGACTAATCGATCAACACATCACAGATCCGTGAGACCTAACGATCAATAATATATCGATAGGGAAGGAGCTCGTTGGATTGACCAATAGGGAGACGGATAGATCAATAGATTGATCGTTCGACCCATGTCATCCGTTGATTGACAGGGGGAGGAGTCAATAGGGAATTGGGGGGGGCAGATCTGCCAGCTGGTTGGTGGGGATGGGAGAGGAATCCATGGATTGATTGATTGATGGAGCGAGGGGTGAAGGAGGGCTGGAGGAAGGAGGGTGGGAGGGGCAGAGGGAGGGAGGAAGGGAGGGAGGGACAGACGGACGGAGGGACAGCGGGTGGCCGGAGAGCCGGAGCCGGCGGCAGGGAGAGGGAGAGGAGCAGAGCGGCAGGTAGGGATCGATTGATCGCCGGGGGGGGGGGTCGTTGGGGGGGGGGACCCATGGGGGGGGGGGGGGGGCAGAAGGGGGGGGGGGTTGATTGATTGACTGATCAGCCAATAATGTGAGGGGGAGGGAGGAGGGAGAGCAGAGCTGATAGCAAGGAATAATCAGCGATCGATAGAATGACAGGGAGAGCGATCCGATGGATCGATAGATCGATGGACTGGCAGCCTGATAATCAATAGACACCCCGATAGATCGATAGAGATCGACAGATCAATAGTGACGCTGGTAGAGTTGCAGGCAGATTGATCAATTGATTGGCACTCTGATCGATAGACTGATCAATCAGGAGAGAGACAGGCAGATCAATAGACACCCCAACAGATCAATATTGACCGGTAGACTGAGCGCGACGCTGGCCGATCGATAGACCGATCGATCGATAGACTGATAGATCGATCGATAGACCCGTAGACTGATCAATAGATAGGTTGATCGATTGATTGACCTGAGGGATCAAGAGATGCCCCAATAGATCAATATTGACCAGTAGACTGAGCGCGACGCTGGCCGATCGATAGACCGATCGATCGATAGACTGATAGATCAATTGATAGACCTGTAGACTGATCAATAGATAGGTGGATCGATTGATTGATCTGAGGGGTCAAGAGATGCCCCAATATTGACCGGCAGATTGAGAGCGACACCAGCAGATCAATAGACCGATCGATCGGTATATCAACAGACCAACAGGAAGACTGACAGATGGGTGGGTGGACCAATAGGGAGCGAGAGGTCTGTGGGCGGGTCAATCGATCCATCCACCTCTCGATAGACCCATCAATAGACCAATCGATAGATGATCAATAGAGGGTCCCCCCTCAGCCCTGCCCTCGGCCTGTCCATTGGTCTATCCCTCATCCTTGGCTCCTCCTCCACCTTGGCTCCGCCCCTTGGCCAACCTTTGGCTATCACTTGGTCAACTCTTGGCCACCCCTTTGGCCAACCCTTTGTCTACCCCTTGGCCACCCCCTTGGCCACC
>NW_010251113.1:2294-2629 GCF_000690775.1 Eurypyga helias
GGACACCCCTTGGGCTACACCTTGGCCACCCCTTTGGCCAACCCTATGGTCACCCCTTGGTCACCCCTATGGCCACCCCTTGGCCAATCCTATGGCCACCCCTTGGTCAAACCTTTGGCCAACCCTATGGCCACCCCTTTGGCCACTTCTTGGTCAAACCTTTAGCCACACCTTGGACAATCCTTTGGCCACCCCTTGGTGAACCTTCTGACCATCCCTATGGCCACTCCTTGGTCAAACCTTTGGCCAACCCTATGGTCACTCCTTTGGCCACCCCTTGGCCAACCCTCTGACCATCCCTATGGCCACTCCATGGCCAACCCTTTGGCCTCCCC
>NW_010251113.1:2855-3168 GCF_000690775.1 Eurypyga helias
GCCGCCCCTTTGGCCACTCCTTGGCCAACCCTTTGGCCACCCCTATGGCCACTCCTTGGTCAATCCTTTGGCCACCCCTATGGCCACCCCTTGGTCAACCCTTTGGCCAACCCTTGGCCACTCCTTGGTCAACCCTTGGCCACTCCTTGGATCCAACCCCTTGGCCAACCTCTTCTCCTCCTCCCCCCGCTTCCAGCTGACCTGGACCCTCCCCCAGCTCCATCCCTCATCCCACCATGACCTTCGTGGAGCTCCTGGCCCACCTGGGTGGGATGGGCCGCTTCCAAGTGACCTACGTGGCCGCGCTGGCCAT